>NC_057734.1:14020663-14043573 GCF_004010195.1 Chiloscyllium plagiosum
TAAATTCAGAACGGAAATGCGGAGACATTTCTTCAGCCAGAGAGTGGTGGGCCTGTGGAATTCATTGCCGCAGAGTGCAGTGGGGGTAGGGACGCTAAATGTCTTCAAGGCAGAAATTGATAAATTCTTGATGTCACAAGGAATTAAGGGCTACGGGGAGAATGCGGGTAAGTGGAGTTGAAATGCCCATCAGCCATGATTGAATGGCGGAGTGGACTCGATGGGCCGAATGGCCTTACTTAAGCTCCTATGTCTTATGGTCTTATGGTCTTAATACATTAACATACTCCCTTTAGGTCTCAAGTCTCAACTTTTTTATACTTAAACCAAGGGTTGATAAGGGTTTAATGCTGAAGACTGAAGAGTGGAGATTCCATAGCTCACCATTAAACAAATCATGTTAATTTAGCTGATTATTCAGCTTTATTGGCTGTAGTTCCCATATAATTTACACCATTAGTCAGTTGTTTACACCCTAAGTCTTGTATTGATACAAGATTAATGCTTCCCTCCAAAAGTAATTACAAAAATTCCAGAGATACTTTGCTGTAAGGCTCAGCAGATCAGTGGGGTTTGAATCTTTCCCCTTCACCCTCCAATCATGTTGATGTCAGCGAACTCACTCCTTGAAAAGAAACTTCTTTTATCCATCTTTGGCCTTTAGATTTAGATTGCAATTTATAAAATAACAATGACATGGAAGGAGACAATTCAGCCAATCAAAGCCACGTTTTTTGCTAAATCTGCGGTGATGCTGGGAGCGCAATGCTGAAGTTATTTAGTGGCTAGAAAACAGGAGAAAGGGTGCTCTCTTATTCTCAATGGTCAGTGTCTAGCATTTCTGCACACAAATATTACTTGCCACTTATTAGCTTAAGTATGAATGTTGCCCAGCTCTGGCTCGGGGGGCAGGGACTCCTTCCATTAATCATTAGAGTAATGAATGCTATTGAACATTAATCATCAGCAGACATTTCCACTTCTCACCTTATATGGAAGGTCACTGATAAAGCTGATGACAATTGTTTGGCTGAGGACACTGAGTTTGAGGAACTCTTGCAGTAATGACCTGGAGCCTCCACACCACTGGAATAGATTTCTAGACCAGAAGTAGAGACGACAGCTGCACCTGTTGTAGAAAAGATATTTTATGTTAAGTTACAGAATCTTCTACGGCAGTGGAACAGCACGTGGGATTATATAAAAGGATCATTACATAAATTAACTGCTTAAAAGGAAGTCATACTGACCAGGAGGGTCGCTGTTAGAACCTAGTTTGTGTGCAATTATCTGATTTTATCCAAAGGGAGGGTTGATAGGGTCCTACAATTAATTTCAATGCTCTTTACAAGGGAGGAGGGAACGAACAGCCAATATTCTAACTCCTAAAACTTCTGCAGTAACTTATTCTTGTAAGTAATGCGTGCGTCATCAAGATAGGCTAAGAATTGGGTGAGAGGTGCTTAATAGTTGAATTGGCCACCTAACAAATCTAGGCCGACCCTTCAGTGAAATTCTAAGGATGTGAATAAACAAATAGGACAGGAGTAGGACATTCAGCCCCCTAGCCTGATCTGCCATTTAATAAGATTATGGTTGATCTGATTGTGGTCTCAAGTCCACATTCTAGATTACCTCCAATAACTGTCAACTCTCTTGCTAGTCAAGAAGACACAACTTCCATTGCAATCAAAGATGCACAATCCTCAGAGAACATTTTCTCCTAAACTCTCTCTTAAATGAGAGACCCCTTATTTTAATGCTGTGTCCTTTATTCCAATCTCTCCCAAAAAGGGAAACATCCTTTTAGCATCCATCCTATCAAGTCTCCTCAGATCTTGTATGTTTCAATAAGAAACTTCAGTGAATACAGACCCAGCCTGTTTAAACTTGCCTTGTAATAGCCAAATCCAGGTGTCAGTTGAGTGAACTATCTCTGAACTGCCTTTCATGCATTTACATATTTTCTTAAAATGGAGACCAAGTTGTACACAGTACGCCACATGTGGCCTAACCAGTGTTTTATACAAATGGAGCAAAACATCCTTACTTTTATATTCCATTTCCCTTGCAACAAAATGCAAAGTTGCATTTGTATTCCTAATCATTTGCTGATCTGTACGCTAACATTTTGTGATTAAAATTTTGGGATAAAAGATTAAACCTGTTTGACTGCTTAACTGGATTTAAAAGAACCCAAACATGACTTTTTAAAGGAACAGGGAATTGTGCCATGGACAAATTGTGTGACTACACTTCAAAATGTCATTAATCATTAGTGAAGAAATTTAAGGGTCTCGATAAAGAAAAAGGTAATGTTACAATACTATCTTCTTTTTCTATCCCGTCTATGTCACAATAATGCAAAATCACAAGACTAAGCACAGCAATAGTGAAAGGCCTGAGTTTGTTCTATAGGTTGTGTTGAGTTAGCTGCCCTCTGACAGAGCATCAGTAAAGGGATTACAATTGTTCTAAATTTCTCCAGCTGAGAGAGGAAAAAATAATCTGCCAGGGTTCCTGTTGCTGATCACTGCACAGTGACCCCTGCTAGGAAGTGTATATTTTGTCAACGTCTCCAGAGGATACCATCGGGCTGCAAGGAGTCAAATAGCTCACTGACACCTGTTATTCAAGTTTAACCTAAAAATGTTGTCATACATGTTAGTGCCTATTGGAACTGTACCTCAGTATGACTCATTGACATTAAAGAGATGATGGAAGGGAAATAAAATGGAGGATGAAAAACAGTATGTTTTAAATCAACTTCAATATATTTGAGTGTTTAAAAATCAAAAATGCACAGCACAAATGCCAAGTATGTGGAGTAACAATGCAAAACACTTTTATTTTATTTACAAGAATTAGTACAGGATATCCCAATTAAGGTTAAAAGCTTGTTTATGATAGATGGTGGTCAGAGGCCAGCTTGTAGACACAACATGCCTAACATTGGCGACACTATGAGTACAGCACAAATCAAAGTAACACATCTGGTAGCATTTTCAGCAGATGTGATTGTTTCAGAATGGATAAATTTTCTGCCCATTCACAGTCCATAAGTAGAAATGTCAGAGTGTTTTCCTGATTTTCTCTATTGTTCTTTCTCTTGTCACGAAGCTGCTGTCTTTCCGGGGAACATTCCATGATCATCAAACCATTCGGACCAGGCACATGTGAATCCATCAACTGGTAGCTTTAAATTTTGTAACTGAATTCTCCAACGAGCAGATACACAACCATTCTTGGGGATTTATCTTGGAAAAACAAATCTTCAATGGGGATACCATATTCAGCAGATGACATCCAAAGCAAACCATGTTCTTGGATTTCTAAGGAAGATTATTTTGTATTGTAATAAAAATATCAGAATTACAGTTACCAATTGTCCAGTGCTGAAGTATGACAAAAGGTAAGATGCGCAAATAAGAGTGAAATGATCCAAAGATATGCTACACGACTGTGCAAAAAACCAGTATGGAAAATACCCTAGCATCACATTCTTTAAGGTTATGAATGAGAATCACAACAAAAAGGAAAAAATATATGAACTGTATTTTCTATAATATAGAACAAACTTGGAGGTATTAACAGAAACAAGTACCTGGTGCCCTGCAGCAATGACAAAACACCTGGCAATCATTCATTTCCAAGTCAGTTTAATCAACAATATTCCCAAGGACAATCCAAAATGGAGCTTAAAAATGTGTTGCTGGAAAAGCGCAGCAGGTCAGGCAGCATCAAAGGAACAGGAGAATTGACATTTCGGGCATAAGCCCTTCTTCAGGAATGAGGAGGGTGTGCCAAGCAGGCTAAGATAAAAGTAGGGAGGGAACACAGCAACACATTTTTAAGCTCTGATCTCCAGCATCTGCAGTCCTCACTTTCTCCCAATCCAAAATGGAGCAAATTGTCAAAGAAAACTGTCACAGTTCCATTACCTGAAGTCTTCAATACATAGAGTCAAACATCTTTAGATTATTTCCATTTGAAAATGTTCATTCTCAGGGCAACCACCTCAACAGATCACATCTGGTTTAGCTACTGATATCCATATCAGTGTTAGCAGAATATGAATATTATTATCTGATGGCAACATAAGAAAGCAAACATTGCCTTTCTTTGTTTTTAGGCTTACATATTTCAAACCATTTCATCATGAAGGCCATCACAGGTAAGTCTTCCCTCTGGCTGAACATCCAGCTCAATACCCTGATCCTTTTACTCCAAAGAACTAAATCCATCTCCTTGAAAACATTCAATGTTTTTACCCAATTACTTTCTGTGACAAAGATTTCCACAGGCTCAACACACCATATGGATGAAGACATTTCTCTTCATCTCAGTCCTAAATGTCTATCCATGTATCCTTAGACTACAACCCATGGTTCTGGACTCTCTGGTCATCAGGAAAATTATTCTTACATTTATCCTGTCTCGTCCTGTTAGAATTTTATAAGTTTCTTGAGATTCCCCCTTATTCTTCTAAACCCCAGTGATTATATTCCTAACTGATCCAATCTCTCTTCATATATCAGTCCTGCCATCCCAGGAATCAGTCTGGAAAACCTTTCAAAGCCAGAACATCCTTCCTCAGATAAGGAGACAAAACTGCATATAATACTCCAGATCTGGTTTCGTCAAGATCCTGTATAATTGAAGCAAGACATCCTTGCGCCTGTCCTCAAATCTTGTCACTTACTGAAGCCAGACGCTTACTTTCAGCAATTGGTGTACAAAGATACCCAAATCTTGTTGACCCTGGGTTGAATGCAAGATCGTCCCTCTGTACATGCAAGGCCATAATATTTGCTATCACATAATTTAATTCTATACTTTTAGAATACAGATTAGGTTTTGATTTGGTCACTTTAAGACACAGAGCTAAATTTTAATTTTTTTGCCTATTTTCAAGTTGTCTTGCATTTTTTTGGAGGGATATCCACCACGAGAAACTTCTTCACCCAGAGAGTGGTGGCTGTGTGGAATGCTCTGCCCCAGAGGGCAGTGGAGGTCCAGTCTCTGGATTCATTTAAGAAAGAGTTGGATAGAGCTCTCAAAGATAGTGGAATCAAGGGTTATGGAGATAAGGCAGGAAGAGGATACTGATGAGGAATGATCAGCCATGATCATATTGAATGGCGGTGCAGGCTCGAAGGGCTGAATGGCCTACTCCTGCACCTATTGTCTATTGTCTATTGTTTATTGAGACCTAATGAAATACTTTGCTGTATCTTGTCAGACATGTTTCATTATCCCACCCCTATGCCATCCATCACATCCAGTTTTGGTCCAATCTTACCACATGCTGTAACTGGAATAATTTGCCACTCAGCAGATATTCCAGAATTGAATGGCACCCCTTTCACCTGCATCACCTTTAAAAGGCTATTGTATAACTGGATAAGCACCACAATTTGCACAGTTCCTGACATTTGCCCTGGACATGGCAGATGGGGATATCATCACCCCCATTTGTGGACGGCAACCTAGAGGTCCTCTAGATGGGATGATGCTGAGGCAGGACTTCCTCTTTTCCCAGACCAGCAATTGAGGCCACAACATCAGGCCATGCCAGCCGGATCTGAGGTAGCCACCCTGTTCAGCATGGTTTGAGCAACATGAAAGGATACCCAGTGCTGTAGGAAGAAAGCCAATGACCTTCTCCACTCCACCAGCCCAAGTACTACCATCTTCTCTGATACTTCACAGTCACACTCTCTCTGTTGGTGTACCCACCTCTCACCAAGGGTCATGTTGTGCTACTCTCATTATTGCCTGCAACATTATTCCTCACTTGCTCTCACCCAATCCAACTCTGAGCACCACTAACTCGACATGCCTTTTGCATTGCCTATTCACTCACATAGGACACCTTCCAATTGCTAGAGTAACTGCTCTACCATTACTTTCCCTCCTAATACCTGCCTTTCTCTCATTCCTGGAGAAAATAGCCCCCAATTGCACAGAAAGATGGATGGTGGGCTGCCCTTCATTTGGCTCTTCATCCATTATCTGGACAGCATTCCAACTGCCCAGAGCTGCTGACTGACCAGGTCCAAGCCTCTGCACTGGTGCCAGAGGCTGCCCTTGATTTAGTATGCAAAGAACCCCTCAGCAAAGGCTATCCCCCAACAACTGAGGGACCATGGCAAACTAACTGCCTTTGTGTCTGCACTAACAGCAAGGCAAGACAGAAGCCTGATATCGCTAGCTGAGGGGAAAAGACATGGCGTGGAATGCTGTGGACATCCAGATACATTCAGAGTGAACAAACACTATGACCGCAAACAAAGAGCTAGAGATACAGCCTGATCCAGTTCATGAAGTTTAATTTTAATGGGCAGGTGGCTCAGTGATTAGCATTACTGCCTCACAGTGTCAGGAACCCCATGTTAGATTCCAGCATCAAGTGACTGTCTGTGTGGAGTTTGCAAATTCTTCCCTTGTTTGCATCAGTTTCCTCCGAGTGCTCTGGTTTCCTCCCACAGTCCAAAGATGTGCAGGTTAAGTAGATTGGTTATGCTAAATTACCCACAGTGTCCAGGGTTGTACAGGCCAGGTGGATTAGCGATAGGAAATGCATGGTTACAGAAATAGGGTGGGATGTTCTTCAGAGGTGAGTGTGGACTCGATGGGCTGAATGGCTTGCTTTCACACTGTAGGGTTTCTATGATTTTATTCTATGATTCTATGAATTGGGTGTGAGTCACTGAGACAGTAGTAGCATTATAATAGCTGCTGGTGTAGCATTCAAGTGCAAAAATCACATTATTCTTATGAACATCTGTATAGGAATAATGTGATTAAGGATAGTCAGTATGGTTTTGTGAAGGGCAGGTCGTGCCTCACAAACCTTATTGAATTCTTTGAGAAGGTGACTAAGGAGGTGGACGAGGGGAAAGCGGTAGATGTGGTGTATATGGATTTTAGTAAGGCGTTTGATAAGGTTCCCCATGGTAGACTACTGCAAAAAATACGGAGGTATGGCATTGAGGGTGAGTTGGAGGTCTGGATTAGGAGTTGGCTGGCTGGAAGAAGACAGAGGGTAGTAGTTGATGGCAAAGGTTCATCTTGGAGGGCCGTCACTAGCGGTGTTCCGCAAGGATCTGTTTTGGGACCATTGCTGTTTGTCATTTTTATAAATGACCTGGAAGAGGGGTTAGAAGGTTGGGTGAGCAAGTTTGCGGAAGATACGAAAGTCGGAGGAGTTGTTGACAATGAGGAAGGATGTGGCAGGTTACAGCAGGATATAGAAAAGCTGCAGAGCTGGGCAGAAAGGTGGCAAATGGAATTCAATGTAGCTAAGTGCGAGGTGATTCACTTTGGGAAGAATAACAAAAAGATGGGGTACTGGGCTAATGGTCGGATACTTGGTAGTGTGGATGAGCAGAGGGATCTTGGTGTCCATGTACACAGATCTCTGAAAGTTGCCACCCAGGTAAATAGTGCGGTGAGGAAGGCATATGGCGTACTGGCTTTTATTGGAAGAGGAATTGAGTTCCGGAGTCCTGAGGTCATGATGCAGTTGTATAAAACTCTGGTGCGGCCACATCTGGAATATTGTGTGCAGTTTTGGTCGCCATACTATAGGAAGGATGTGGAGGCACTGGAACGGGTGCAGAGGAGGTTTACCAGGATGTTGCCTGGTATGGAAGGAAAATCGTATGAGGAAAGACTGAGGCACCTGGGGCTGTGGCATTTAAGCGGGCATTGGATAGGCATATGGAGGATAGTGGGCTAGTGTAGGTTAGGTGGGCTTGGATCGGCGCAACATCGAGGGCCGAAGGGCCTTTTAATGCGCTGTATTCTTCTATGTTCTATGTAAATGTTCTTTGAGTAAATCAGAGATGCGCCATGATGGCTCCTAGAGACTGGCAGATTGCAGATGTCAATGTCTCTGAACAGGGATGCATATGGCCAGTGCCCATGGAGCACACCCTGAGATGTTGGTGCCCAGGGTCTAACATGGTAGTCCTTCAGAGCTAGTAGTAACCTGAATTCACCAGGTACTCTGATTTCTATGTAAAGTTTAACTGACATCTGACTTAGGTGGCGCGGTTGACTAGTTGGTAGCTGAATATTAAAAAGGCAAGTTGAGCTATTGATAAGACATTTAACAAGCAATAATCTCCTTTAATTGGCAACACACTGTTGCCTGGCAAGAAACTCACCACATCACTCAGCAAAAGTATAGAAGATGAAATAAAAAGTCTCACGTCATGGTAGACCTTGACAGATTTCTCACCCAATTCTGCTACAAATCCTGGCCCACGTTACTGATACCCCTATCAGGTTCCACCCAGAATAACTGTTTCTGATGTTCGTGAACTGATCTTAATGACAGGGTGCTATTCTGTTAAAAAGGTTGTGGTGGTCCAGTGAAAGGTCAGTTTGTAGCATGAAGTGAATCTGCTACCTGCATCAGGCAGTTGAAGAAGACAGAATAAGAAAGCAAAATCCAGGAATATTTATGTACTTCTAGGTACTTAGAACCAATATAATAAGTACTCGATCAGTTTGCATAATGTTAAGCCAGGATTTAATTTATATTATTGGCTAAGAGTCCACAACATCAAGAATTTTTTATTCGCTGTGTCTCTGTTGTATCAACCTTTTTTGAGAACTTTTCACATAGTGTCATAGAGTTGTAGAGATGTACAGCACAGAAACAGACCCTTTGGTCCAACCCATCCATGCTGACCAGTTATCCCAACCCAATCTAGTCCCACCTGCCAGCACCCAACCCATATCCCTCCAAACCCTTCCTACTCATTTACCCATCCAAATGCCTTTTACCAGCTTCCACCACCTCCTCTGGCAGTTTATTCCATCTTAAGATTTCTTCATAATTTCCACTGGAAAGGAAGACAACCTTAATCCTTTTAAAATAATCCTGAGAGAAAAACAAAACAAATCCTATCGACCACATAATTATTTTTATTTGCATTCCATCCCAAAGTTGCTTCCAATAGGCTTCCAATAGGCATCTACTGCCATTGATGCAGTCCTTTAGGGGGATTACTTG
Organism: Chiloscyllium plagiosum; assembly: GCF_004010195.1. NCBI lineage: Eukaryota > Metazoa > Chordata > Chondrichthyes > Orectolobiformes > Hemiscylliidae > Chiloscyllium > Chiloscyllium plagiosum. Next base: position 14,029,692 of record NC_057734.1, read on the forward strand.
TTAAAGTACAACAAGCAACATCAATTTTTATTTATGTGAAAGTGAAGTGGAGGAACATTAGCAGAACTCAGTTGACTACCTTTCCAGCTACCAAAAACTTACTTTCAAGCTGATTAATGCTCCTCACCCACCAGTGAGTGATTCTTGTCCCAACCCATCTCTTGGACTACCAATAGCATCCATCAATTGGTGTTTACCCCTGAGCCACCACTATATTCACCCTGATTCACCCCTCCTCTTCCTTCCTTATATTTGAGTCTCTGCTGGCATTCAAGTACAATACAGGAAAAGTCACTTCTTAATATTCACAGTGTGTCTATTTCATGGAAATGTGGTACACGACCCAATATTAGGAATGTCTCATGCCTCAACCAATGAAATGCAGGGACTATTACTACATGTCCAAAAAATAGGCTTGCATTAATTTAGTCCACACTTTCAAGCATGTTATGCAGTGAAATTATATGATACTTTTCAATAGGATGGTGTGACACTGAAATGTGATTTTATGACAGTGTGGTGCAGGATTGTTACATCTTGTGGTCGGATATTTGGAGATGTAACAGGCATGTATTGGATGCAAGACTTTCATCTATAAACATTTTCTACCGCTTATTTAGAGAGATATGTGGCCAAAATCATAGAAGCAGTTTGTGAAGGAGATCTGAATGAGCAACAGTGCAAGCTCTGTTCTGTTGCAGCTGCGCAAAGAGGATGGGGGGTAGGGAGGCATGTGTGCTGCACTGAGTCTGTCAAGGAGCAAATGCCACATAGCCAAATCTCACGCCTCTACTCATTCCATTTATCATTTGTCCTTCATTAATCTTATCAAAGGGCTTAGTTTTTCCTAAAGCATCTGCTCAGTTTTGATGTGCTACTATGAGAAGAATGTGGCACCAATTCACAAAATATAGGCTTCCTCTCTCTTATAGAGTCTGGTTTTGCTCATAGATCCTCAGAAAGAAAATATACAAAAGCCTTTGTCTTAAAAACCGCAATGTAACAGCAGTTTTTCACTTATCTACAGAACAAGAATTTTTTAATAAACTAAAACATTTTCCAGATTTGTACTGTACAATCACCAGAAGAAGCTATCTGTTTCCCTAAGGTTGAGAAAAACTATGACACTGAGATTCTCTGACGAATATTTATCACTTTAAAAACTAAATATCCACAGTTCAGAAATTACAAATATTAAACATACCTTCTGTTCCAAATTCAGTTCCCTGTGTAGTTTAATTGGTCACTTACATATACTGAAAAAAAATAGTCAAGGGGCAGGATTTTGCCAGCACTCTGGGGTCAGGCTAGAAGGTGAAGACGGTAAAGTCTTTGCATTTCTCATTCGCAGCTCAGTCCAGACATGGCGGTCCACAGCAGTGCAGTAATAAGCCAATTAATTGCCCTATGAGGGGCCATTTTCGACCCCATCTGGCATTTGCCTGTGCCAGGTGGCGCTGCCACTGTGTGGTGGCTAGATAAAGCCTAATGGCCTCAACAGACTTCAGAGATAGTGGTCCTTTCTTTTGTTTCCATCCAATGGCCTATGGAGAATACAATGCCCATCCTAATGGAAATTACAACCCACTGACTCAGAATCAGAGAATCCCTGCAATGCAAAAAGAGGCCGTGTATCCTATCAGGTCAGAACTGGCACTTCGAAGAGCATCCCATCCAGACCAAGCCCCCATCCTACCCCCATAGCCCAGCATTTATCATCATTAATCCACCTAAACTGTACATCCCCTGACACTACATGGCAAGTTAGCATGGTCAATCTACCTAACCTGCCAGGATCTACTTGTCTGACTGGAAAATACAGAAAAAAATGTGCCTTTACTTTAAGGATGCCTCCTTTGTCTCACAACTTCAGCAGTGGTCATATCAAACATCTCTCTAAGTGGTCTGGTAGTTCTGGTAAGTAGGCCGCTGTACTCAATTAGATACTGGTCAGGACATTTGCCCTTATTTGGCTGCTGTCAGTAAACTGTCAAAAAGTGTGCTGCTAGAAAAGCACATCCAGTCAGATAGCATCCAATGAACAGGAAAGTTGACATTTCGAGCATAAGCTCTTATCAGGAATGATGGAAGGGTCCAAGGGGACTGAGAGATAAATAGGAGGGGAGTGGGGCTGGGGGGAATGTAGCTTGGAATGCGATAGGTAGATGAAGGTGGGGGATGATGGTGATAGGTCGGAGAGGAGTGTGGAGCAGATAGGTAAGAAGGGAGATGGACAGGTAGGACAGATCCAGAGGGCAGTGCTGAGTCGGAAGGTTGGATCTGGGATAAAGTGGTGGGAGGGGAAATAAGGAAATTGGTGAAATCAACATTGATGCAGTGTGGTTGGAGAGTCCCAAGACAGAAGATGAGATGTTCTTCCTCCAAGCATCGGTGACTAGAGTTTGGCGGTGGAGGACATGCAAGTCCTTGGTGGAATGGGAGGGCGAGTTCAAGTATTCAGTCACAGGGTGGTGGGGTTGTTTGGTGAATTTGTCCCAGAGATGTTCTTTGAAACTTTCAGCAAGTTGGTGTCCTGTTTCCCCAATGTAAAGGGGTCCACATCGAAAGCAATGGACACAGTAGATGATGTGTGTAGAGGTACAGGTAAATCTCTGTCAGATGTGGGAGGATCCTTTGGAACCTTGGACGGAGGTGATGGGGGTAGTGTGACCGCAGGTTTTGCACTTCTTGAGGTGGTAGAGAAGGGTGATGGGAGTGGAGGGCGGGTTGGGTGGGGAGGGGTGGCGGAGAGAATGGTCTCTGTGGAACGCTGATAGGGGTGGGGCGGAAGACATATCCCTAGTGGTGGGGTCTGTTTGTAGGCAGAGGAAATGATGGAGGATGATGCATTGTATCCGGAGGTTGGTGGGGTGGAAGGTGAGGACGGGGGGTTCTGTCCTTGTTGCAATTGGAGGGGTGGGGTTCAAGAGCAGAGGTGCAGGGAGTGGAGGAAATGCGAAGTCGGGCATCATTAACTATGTGGGAGAGGAAATTGCGGTCCCTGAAGAAGGAGGCCATCTGGAATTTGTCCTCCTGGGAGCTGATGCGGCAGAGGTGGAGGAATTGGAAGTAAGGGATAGCATTTTTACAGGAGATAGCATGGGAAGAGGTGTAATCCAGGGTAGCTGTGGGAGTCGGTGGGTTTGAAATATCTATTAGTGTTGAGTCGGTTGCTGGAAATGGAGATGGGGAGGTCCAGGAAGGGGAGGGAGGTGTCCAAGATGATCCAGGTAAACTTGAGATCAGGGTGGAAAGTGCTTGTGAAGTTGATGAACTGTTCAACCCCCTCATAGGAGCATGAGGCGGCAGCGATACAGTGATCTATGTAGTGGAGGAAAAGATGGGGAGGTGTGTCGGTGTAGCTGTGGAAGATGGACTGTTCCATGTACCTGACAAAGAGGCAGGCATAGCTGGGGGCCATGCGGGTGCCCATGGCTACCCTTCTGGTCTGGAGAAAGGAGTAATTTGTTGAGGGTGAGGACCAGTTCAACCAATCAAATGAATGTGTCAGTGGAAGGGTACTGGTTGGGTCGGTGGGAGAGGAAGAAAAGGAGAGCTTGGAGGCCTTCGTCATGGTGGATGGATGTGTAGAGGGACTGGATGTCCATGGTGAAGACGAGAGCTATGCCTGCTTATTCATGGGGTATATGGAACAGTTCATCCTCCGTAGCTACACCGGCACCACTCTCCACCTTTTCCTCCGCTACACCGATGACTGTATCGGCGCCACCTCGTATTCCCACGAGGAGGTTGAAGAGGTTCCTCATTTCCCCTGGTCCCACTGTATCCCAGATCCAACCCTCTAACTTGGCACTGCACTCTTGAACTGTCCTACCTGTCCATCTCCCTTCCCGTCGATCTGCTCCACCCTCCTCTCTGACCTATCACCATCATGCCCTCCCTTCACCTACCTATCGCATTCCCAGCTACATTCCCCCCAGGCCCACCCCCTCCCACTTATCTCTCAGTCCCTTTGGGCCCCTCACCCCTTTCCTGATGAAGACCTTATGCTTGAAACGTCAACTTTCCTGCTCCTCAGATGCTGCCTGACTGGCTGTGCTTTTCCACAACCATACTTTTTGACAATGATCTGCAGCATCTGCAGTCCTCACTTTCTCCCTGCTGTCAGTAAACTGCCATCCAAGGTGCGAATATCTGCTGGCATGAGTTAAGTCCCAATAGCAGGACTCAACTGGTAAGAAAATTCAGTTCATATTTTTTCTTGTCTTTTTTTAGGAAAAGCCATCATAATGAAGCTAACATTAAAGTTCTCCAGATATTTATAGATAATTTTCTGATTTGCTTAATGTTACACAAAAGTGACAGACACCAAGTCAAAGTTTTTTAAGGTTGGGCATTTTATTAGTTAATTGAACTTTAAGTACAGATCTGGAATATTCCTCTGAGCTTGAGGTAGAAGCATGTAGTTCTGTAATATAATACTGGGCCTTTGACTGTGCCTTCTCAAATCTGAGAGAGCAGTGCCTAGTCGGCAGATTACTTCAACAATTCTGGAAGTTTCGTGGATAAGTTAAGTATGAATTCAGATGTTCTATTCAAACAGATAGTATTCGTGCTGAAAGATTCTCTTTCAGGTGCTCTCTTTTAGTTATTTCATTGTGTTTATGACTTAGCTAAAACTAAAAAATTAAAACAATACAACACTTTTGCAAGGTATATAAACTGAATACATATGGGTCAGTGAGAAATGAATTGTAGCTGGTTTGTTGTGAGTCACAATTAACATGACGTAAAGTTAAATATTTGATGATTGGCAATATTTGTTTAAATTATGTTGTAATGTATTTCTGCTGTACTCAATTTTAACTTAGTTCTGTTTTGGATTATAGAACATAGAACAGTACAGCGCAGGACAGGCCCTTCAGCCCTCGATGTTGCGCCGACCTGTGAACTATTCTCAGCTCGTCCCCCTACACTATCCCATCATCATCCATGATCTTTTCTAATGTAATCAGTATGATTGACATGCAGTCTTTCTATGTTAATTTTAAAAATCAGTCCGTGGACAAGTAATATGAAGCTTTTCTTTAATGTTATGTTAACTGTCTAAAACTAGAAGAAGCCATCAGAACCAGTTGTGTCATTCAAATGTCTCCAGATCTCATCTGAATGTTCTAAACTTCTCTTGCACACCACCTAACCAAGCTGCAAGATTCAGAAAATCTCTATGAATAATTCCTCTTCAACCCCTAAAAGAAAACTAATTTTAAGGTGCAAGGAGACAGATTTAAAACGGACCTGAGGGACAACTTTTTAATGCAGAGGGTGGTTGTATGTGGAATGAGCTGCCAGAGGAAGTGGAAAAGATGCAGGTACAGTTACAACATTTAAAAGACATTTGGACAGGTAGGAAATGTTTATCAGGATATGGGACTAGTTTAGTTTGGGAAATTTGGCATAGACGCTTTGGATCAAAGGGTCTGTTTCAGTGCTGTATGACTCTGTAACTCTATAACTCTTTTCCACTCTAAATCCTGCTCCTGTCTGAAACTCTACCACCCAAATTCAAGATTTGGAGATGCCAATGTTGGACTGGGGCATATAAAGTTAAAAGTCACACACCAGGTTATAGTTCAACAGGTTTAATTGGAAGCACTAGCTTTCAGAGCGCTGCTCCTTCTACAACCACCTGATGAAGGAGCAGCGCTCCGAAAGCTAGTGCTTCCAATTAAACCTGTTGGACTATAACCTGGTGTTGTGTGATTTTTAACTTTGTAAACCCAAATTCAAACAATTGCAAACGACAACCCTTCCATACACACTGCATTGTCCCACAGTCAGCATATGAATTCTTACATTTATTATTAGTTTCCATTTTGATAAATGTCAAACTTGTACCCTAAGAGAGGGTACTTTTTCCTTTCATTGTGGTGGAAAATTGCGAATGGCAAAATTGGAAAGGAGCTTTGTGTCTAACAGGTGAAATATATGGATGACTGATCCATGATCCAGCTATGCTGATAGTCCACCAATGCCGAGAGTGAAAATTAGGCAGGTCGCTAATATGCTGTCACTGGGTTGTCTGACAGTGCATAAAGTCAGCATAGCTCGAGAAATATTTTTGATCTTGTTACCTTATACAAAGAAGATAAATTTATTTTTAAAATCATAAACTAAGTCAAAGATTGTGGATTTTCTAGTCTGGCAAAATAAAAAGACATTTGTTGCATGCATTTAGGTTGACAGGTCCTTTATGTATAAATCTTATATCTTGACAAAGATTCAATGTTTTCTGTCATTTTGTAAAGACTTTGCTGTCCTTGAACCAAGATGTTACCTTTGCGTGACACTTAGCTATAACTATTTATCTCTCAGTTGTGCTCTAAGATACAGGAGGGTGGGGGAAGAGTTTGATTTGAAATATTAAATCACTTTTATTGTTTTGTCATCTCAAATTAGACGTAGGAAACAGTGAGAGATACCGTTGCAGAGATCAAAGTCTCGAGAGTCACAGGAATCGTATCTCAAGCTGTAACAGCCTGTGCTCCGGAACAAGAATCTGAACTTTTACATCCCCATCCTTTCAGAAGAGCCAGAGAAACAAATACTCTTCCCTTTCCATGTCACATTACACCCAAGATTACTTTTTTCTCCCTTTTTTTCTATTCTTCCCCTCAATGAGCTATTCCATCCAAGGATTTAAAAGTGAAGACAGTGGAATCATGCACTGCCCTTTGCTTACATTACTATACACACTAACTTTCCAGTTGGGGTGTAAATAAATAGTGATTAGAAAAGGTATTGCAAGGTGGGGGTGCAAACTGATATTTTGGGGTCATGAGCTCAGAGGGAGCAATGGCCGCAATGGAATTCTGACCAAGTTCTAATAGTTTTACAGCTATCCTCACGTCCTCTCAGTTCTCATCGACAAGTCGTAACAATTTTCAAGCCCTAAAACAAGGTTACAGAGGGAAAATAATTGGGAAGTATTGGTTTGGAAGCAGGTATCTGAAAATACATTCTAATGCTTTGATCAGATTATCACAGGTGAAACCTGGCAAAATGCAAAATTAAGATAGAGTAACATCTAGAATGGATTTTTGGGTTTGGTCTTACTTACTTAGGCTTCATTCCTTTGGTCCTTTGCAGGACAATAACAACAAGACTCCACCACGACCTCAATCCATCGGAATCTTTCATTCTCCAGCCCTGGTGGCGTTCTGCTTTTGAACTTCCTCCATAATGGACATCACCTTTTGGCATGCATGTTCTTCTTTCTCCATCTGGTGGTGTCCATTCTACTTCCATTCATATATTTGAGAGGTAAAATATGTGTCCTCAGTGTAAATGCTGGGGTTATTTAATAAATATTGGTTGAGAGGGTAGTGTAGAATTATGTATAATTTACACATGATCCATAGCTATTTTGTAAGAACGAACAAAATGATTTCTGCTTGTCCATGTAAGAAATCTGCCAGGAATTTCACTCATACCAGATATAGGTGACACTGCAAACTCTCTCAACTCCAGAGTTACAGACCAGTGCCATAAGAAATTCAATTATCTCAGTAAGAGATGATTTAGGATGGCACGGTGGTTCAGTGGTTAGCGTTGCTGCCTCACAGTGCCAGGGACCCAGGTTTGATTCCAACCTCAAGCAACCATGTGGAGTTTGCACATTCTCCCTGTGTCTGCGTGGGTTTCCTCCAGGTGCTCCGGTTTCCAAAGATGAGCAAGTTAGGTGAATTGGCCATGCTAAATTGCCCATGGTGTTCAAGGATGTGTGTGTTAGGTCCATTAGTCAGGGGAAATATCGAGTAATAGGGTATGGAAATGGGTCTGGGTGGGTTACTCTTCAGAGGATCAGTGTGGGCTTGATTGGCCTAAGGACCTTTTCCACATTGAGGAATTCTAATTCTAATTCTAAGATGTTTCTCCTTTATTCACCCTGGCTACCAGTGCACTCACCCTCAAGCAATGTCCATACACTCAAATGCTATTACTTTAAGATAAAACGTCACTGTGTACACTGCTAATCAAGTGTCCTGGTGGAAGAATTACTCTGATAACAAGTCTGACACCTTCAATGCTACAGGCTCTGTCCCTTACAGATCTACTATTCCTAGAGCTACATCTCCAACTCCATCATGGCATTTTACTTACTCTAACTCCAGGATAAAGGCACCCATTCAGGGGAATTAATTAGTGAGTCTTTTACGTTATACCACTAGACTCCCCTTGCACCAACAGTGGAAGAAAAAGTGCATGGATTGGTGGATCATGACAAATTGACCATTTTTGAATTGTCCATGCAGTTGCAATTAACCAATGACACTACAATGCACAGGATATATTTCAGACTTGATCATTGGAGGACATTGAAGTGGGCCGGCACAGTGGCTCAGTAGTTATCACTGCTGCCTCACAGCACCAGGGTTCTGGCTTTGATTCCAGCCTCAGGCAACTATCTGTGTTGAGTTTGCACATTCTCCCCATGTCTGCGTGGATTGCTTGGGTGCTCCAGTTTCCTCCCACAATCCAAAGATATGTGGGTTAGGTGAATTAGCCATGCTAAATTGCCCAAAGAGTTCAGGGATTTGTGTGTTAAGTGCATTAGACGGTGAAATGTAGAATAATAGGGTAGGGGAATGGGTTACACTTCAGAAGGCCAGTGTGGACTTGTTGGGCCAAATGGTCTGTTTCCCTACTGTAGGGATTCTATGACAAGCCTAGGTCATGTTGTTAGGCACAATTAGACCCTGGACAGGTACTAACAGCCAGATAAAATGGGTTTTTGATGAATAACAAACAAGCAAATTTTGTTTCATCTGGCCTCCAGCTATGGGAGACCAGGCTATGGGAGTTGGCATCCAAAAATCATTAGCCTTTATACTGGGTGTTATTGCTGTCAGCTCTTGATTTGTGGATCCTCTGCAGCTGTCAGAAAACCTAAGGTCAACCAGCAGAAAGACCAAGTTACAAACTAAAACTACAATTCTTTCCAACAGTAGAGATGGAAAATTTGATGGAGGAGTCGATCTAAAGATAGGGTTATGTTTATAACTGAGCTGAAAATGTGTTGCTGGAAGAGCGCAGCAGGTCAGGCAGCATCTAAGGAGCAGGAGAATCGACGTTTTGGGCATGAGCCCTTCTTCAGCAATCCTGAAGAAGGGCTTATGCCCGAAACGTCGATTCTCCTGCCCCTTGGATGCTGCCCGACCTGCTACGCTCTTCCAGCAACACATTTTCAGCTTTGATCTCCAGCATCTGCAGTCCTCACTTTCTCCTTATGCTAATTGGAAGGCAGTTATAAACATATGTTCAGTCTGTTTAAGAGTGTTAAAAAGGCAGAATATACTATGAATGCCACCTCTAGATGTCACAAAGAGCAGAAAGCAAGCTGACACCATTCTTGAGCAATTGGAAGTAGCTGCATGGATGTAAAATAAAGTCCTTATTTACAAAATGATGGGCTATTTTGCTTTCTCCTAGAGGCCTCCGTCTCTCTCCCACCTCTTTTGCAGCCTTCAACTTTCTTCCAGTCTTCCTGTCACTCCAAGGCAAAAAGGAGGCTGGCTTCCAGTGCAGACATCACCCCTGCTCTCAGTGTAGGCCTCTGCAATGCCCAACTCCTGCTCCTTGTCTTACTTCTGCCAGAACTCTGCCTTACCTCTCCCGAACTGTACATCAGCAGAGCTCTTGCACTGACGGTTCCTGCAGCCTGTCCTATTTTGGCTAGTGTCTGGCATTGTCCACGCATGCACAAAAGCTGCACTGGATTACAGATAATCACTCTGGTTTAAAAAAAACTAAATGACAGCTTCTTCAAAAGCATGACCTAAATCTGTTTGAAAATGAGTTGCTTTGTCCTTTAATATCCACCCACAGCGTGCCCTGTCATTTAAATGCGAAACACAGCAAAGCCTATACCCTGTATTCCCTCTCTCTTTCCCTAAAACTCATGGCTAAATCTTATCCAATTTATAATAGTCATTATATCAGTGGCAAATGAGAGCATGGAATATCACCACACTTTCCCTTGTAGTGTCAAAATGTGGTGCACCCTTAACTGAATTTATCCTGTGGGATCAATGCATGTATTCAAGTATGACAACAACAGTTCTGCCCACTTCTTACCAACTGCAAAGGTACAATTGGACAGTGTGACGATACCATTTGGCAGCCCTGAGGAACTGTGGCATTCAGGCTGGCCCTTTAGGTCACTACTGAACTAATTGTCACTTGAGAAGCCACTAATATCCTCACTAACAGTAACTGCTCTTGGTGCCTTGTTGAGATAGAAACATCTTGGCCTGCAATATGTTCTGCACATCATGAAAAATTGGGTTGGATTAATGTCTTATAAATTGCTATGAGAAAAATGGATTTCAATTCATGGGGCATTGGCACTGGTATTGGGGAAGCAGGGAGCTATACCACTGGGACCAGTATCCTGGCAAATCATATAATTAATGAACAAATAAAATAGTGGGGTTTGGGGTGAAGAAGGTTCATTTTGGGGGAGATTTGGAAAGTTAGAAGGAAAGGATAAGCAACAGTACAGGACTGTGTACTGCGCATAATTACCGCAATGTAAGAGGAAGAGACAACATGTACAAACATAAAAGACCAGCAACTAAGTTCGGAGTAGGGAAAAAAATGTAAAAAGGCAAAATTTAAGGATATTTATCTGATGTAGCGTTTCTGACAAGATGAATGGAATAATAGCGCAAATAGAAATATACAAGTTAGTGACAGTCACTTGAGAGATATTAGAACCTGCATGTTCATTTAACATTTCAGAAGGGCAGGAAGAAGGGGGAAATGAGGTACACTGGCTCTGTTAAAAGATGAGATTAATACAGTAATGATAAATGATCATGGTTTGGAGAATCACGATGTACATTTAGTGAGTGGAGAGAAACAAGAGCATAAGAAAGAAGCATTAATGAAAATGGCTTTTATGTCCCCAGACAACAGCTATACTGAAGGACAGAATTTAAAATCAAGAGGTAATGAGGGCTTATAAGAAACATACTGTAATAACCATAGGAGATTATAATCTTCATCTGTTTTGGCAAAACAAAGACACTATGGGAAAGATGCAACTTTCCCATAACTTAATGGGCGGCACGGTGGCATACTGGTTAGCACTGCTGCCTCACAGCGCCAGAGACCCGGGTTCAATTCTCGCCTCAGGCGACTGACTGTGCAGTTTGCACATTCTCCCCGTGTCCGCATGGGTTTCCTCCGCGTGCTCCAGTTTCCTCCCACAGTCCAAAAATGTGCAGGTTAGGTGAATTGGCCATGCTAAATTGTTCCTAGTGTTAAGTGCAGGGGTAAATGTAGGGGAATAGGTCTGGGTGGGTGCACGTCAGTGTGGACTTGTTGGGCCGAAGGGCCTGTTTCCACACTGTAAGTAATTTAATCTAAATAAGGAAGTTAAGAATGCTATCAAATTTAAAGAAAAACAAAATATTCTGCAGCAAAGATTATGGTAGGTCAGAAAATTGTCAATTTCTAACATGTTCCCAAAAGATGATTGAAAAAAGGAAGGAAATTGGAGTATGAGAGAAAAATAACAAGGAACATCAAACATTTCAGCAAGTATCTAAAATCGAAAAGACTAACAAAAGATAACGGGCATTCATGTTGGAAAATCAAGAAACGGCAGATATGTCAAACAAGTATTTGTCAACAAAGTATACATCTTCATAGTAGAAGCATAAAGTACATCCTAAGTCTAGTAGAAAAGCAGAGGGAGAAAGGGAGGTAGACAATCATGATCATTAGAGAAAAGGTCCGAAAAGCTCGGGAATCCAAAGTTTTTTCCTGAAGTTTATTTCTCATTAACAAGGTTGTTTGGCGTGCAAACAGTTAACGCAACTCCACACCCACTCGACCCATGCCACTCAGATGTGATGTCGCGGTGTGGCCCAGCACTGGCAGGTGTCAGTTTTCAGTGCTCGTAGTAATCATAGGTGGGTCTGCTGTTCGGTACTTTTTAAAATTTTACTATGAAAATGTCATTTAACCCTTTATCTGGAAAGTTCCGAAATCCGAAAGTCAGCTGGTCCCCATGGTTCCGGATAAAGGATTGTTTATCTTTACTAGGAAAACTAATTAGACCTAAGGCTAACATGTCCTCTGGACCCAATGGCTTGCATCCTGGGGTCTTAAAGAAAGTGGCTGCTGAATGTTTTAGTGGTAATGTTCCAAAATGTTCACAATTTTGGAAAGTGCCCTACACATTAGAAAATCACAAAGATAATATCAAGAAAGGAGGGAGCAGGAAGCTATAAGCCACGTTGTCTAATATTTGGGAATATATTTGTCATTTGGGAAACTTTGAGAATCCATTTATTAAGAAGGTCAAACACAACAATTAGAAAATTACAATACAATCAGGTAGCATTAGCATGGTTTTGTAAGAGGAAAATAGTGTCTGACTCGATTATTAGAGTTTTCTGTTGATGTAACAAACTAAAAGGATAAAGGAAATCCGCTAGATGTACTGGTATTTGAACTTCCAAAATGGATTTGACAAAGAATTTGAAAAAGGTTACTGCACGTGCAAGAGTTCTTCTGTTGGGAATGATATTTCAGCATGGATAGAGGATTGACTAACAAACAGGAAACACAAGTATCAGAGTGCAAGTGCAGCAAGTAACTAGAAAGACAAATGAAATATGACCTTTATTACATTATTATATGGCCTTATGGTGGAGTATGAAAGTTGGGAGTCACATCACAACTGTACAGGACATTGGTGAGACCACAACTGGTATATAGTACTGTGTACAGTTTAAGTCTCTTTACTTAGGAATTGTTTTGGAAACAATTTAGAGAAGATTCACTAGGCTGATTCTTGGAATAAAAAGGGTTATCTCATGAAGAAGGTTTGAGCAGGTTAGGCCTATACCTTATAGAAGAATGACAGCCCAATATGACTTGGAAATACATTGCCATTCTTTCACTGTCGCTGTGTCAAATACCTGAAATTCCCTCCCTAACAGTCTTGTGGGTTTACCTATGGCACATGAATTGTAACGGTTCAAGAAAGCAGCTCATGACTACCTTCTGAAGGGCAACTAGAGAGAGACAATAAATTCTGGCCTTGCCAGTGATGTCAGCGTCCCATGAGTGACTGAAAAAAAGGAATAGAGGGCAATGTGCCTTAAAAGCCATAATTTTATAGAAGATGGAAAGGCAGTGGGCCCTCAGGGTTTATTTGTATTGATCTTTGTGCATATCAGGACATATTGAGAGAGGTTTGCAAACCATATATGGGAACTTCGGCTTCATAATTAGAAACGTTGAATTCAAAATCAAGGAAGTGATAGTGAACTGTTATAAAATATTACTTAGATCACAACTACAGCATTGTGTCCTGTTCAATTTATTACACTTCAATCTAGAGCAGATGAATGCATGGCTGAGGAGCTGGTGTATGGGAGAAGGATTCACATTTTTGGATCATTGGAATCTCTTTTGTGGTAGGAGTGACCTATATAAGAAGGACGGATTGCATCTAAATTGGAAGGGGATTAATATACTAGCAGTGAGATTTGCTAAAGTTGCTTGAGAGGATTTAAACTGGTAAGGTGGAGGGTGGGAGCCAAGGAGACAGTGAGGAAAGAGATCAATCTGAGACTAGTACAGTTGAGAAAAGAAGCGAGTTAAACAGTCAGGGCAGGCAGGGACAAAGCAGAGAACAAGGTAGGACTGATAAATTAAACTGCATTTATTTCATTGCAAGGGGCCTAACCGGAAAGGCAGATGAATGCACGGCATGGTTAGGAACATTGGACTGGGATATCATAGCAATTACAGAAACATGGCTCAGGGATGGGCAGGACTGGCAGCTTAATGTTCCAGGATACAAATGCTACAGGAAGGATAGAAAGGGAGGCAAGGGACG
>NC_057734.1:14043736-14060984 GCF_004010195.1 Chiloscyllium plagiosum
CAAAACTTGACCTATTCTTGGGAAATAAGGCAGGGCAGGTGACTGAGGTGTCAGTGGGGGAGAACTTTGGGGCTGGGGACCATAATTCTATTTGTTTTAAAATAGTGATGGAAAAGGATAAACCAGATCTAAAAGTTGAAGTTCTAAATTGAAGAAAGTCCAATTTTGACGGTATTAGGCAAGAACTTTCCAAAGCTGATTAGAGGCAGATGTTCGCAGGTAAAGGGACAGCTAGAAAATGGGAAGCCTTCAGAAATGAGATAACGAGAATCCAGAGAAAGTATATTCCTGTCAGGGTGAAAGGGAAGCCTGGTAGGTATAGGGAATGCTGGATGACTAAAGAAATTGAGGGTTTGGTTAAGAAAAAGAAGGAAGCATATGTCAGGTATAGACAGGATAGATCGAGTGAATCCGAAGAGTATAAAGGAAGTAGGAGTATACTTAAGAGGAAAATCAGGAGGGCAAAAAAGAGACATGAGATAGCTTTGGCAAATAGAATTAAGAAGGAATCCAAAGGGTTTTTACAAATATATTAAGGACAAAAGGGTAACTAGGGAGAGAATAGGGCCCCTCAAAGATCACCAAGGTGGCCTTTGTGCGGAGCCATAGAACATGGGGGAGATACTAAACGAGTATTTTGCATCAGTATTTATTGTGGAAAAGGATTTGGAAGATATAGACTGTGGGGAAATATATGGTGACATCTTGAAAAATGTCCATATTATAGCTGGATGTCTTGAAACGCATAAAGGTGGATAATTCCCCTAAACCTGATCAGGTGTACCTTAGAACTCTGTGGGAAGCTAGAGAAGCGATTGCTGGGCCTCTTGCTGAGATATTTGTATCATCGATAGTCACAGGTGAAGTGCCGGAAGACTGGAGGTTGGCAAACGTGGTGCCACTGTTTAAGAAGGGAGGTAAGGACAAGCCAGGGAACTATAGACCAGTGAGCCTGACCTTAGTGGTGGGCAAGTTGTTGGAGGGAATCCCGAGGGACAGAATGTACATATATTTGGAAAGGCAAGGACTGATCCGGGATAGTCAACATGGCTTTGTACATGGGAAATCATGTCTCACAAACTTGATTGAGATTTTTGATGAAGTAACAAAGAAGATTGATGAGGGCAGAGCAGTAGATGTGATCTATATGGACTTCAGTAAGGCGTTCGACAAGGTTCCCCATGGGAGACTGATTAGCAAGATTAGATCTCATGGAATACAGGGAGAACTAGCCATTTGGATACAGAACTGGCTCAAAGGTACAAGACAGAGAGTGGTGGTGGAGGGTTGTTTTTCAGACTGGAGGCCTGTGACCAGTGGAGTGCCAAAAGAATCGGTGCTGGGTCCTCTACTTTTTGTCATTTACATAAATGATTTGGATGCGAGCATAAGAGGTACAGTTATTAAGTTTGCAGATGACACCAAAATTGGAGGTGTAGTGGACAGCGAAGAGGGTTACCTCAGATTACAACAGGATCTGGACCAGATGGGCCAATGGGCTGAGATGTGGAAGATGGAGTTTAATTCAGATAAATGCGAAGTGCTGCATTTTGGGAATGCAAATCTTAGCAGAACTTATACATTTAGTGAGTGTTGCTGAACAAAGAGACCTTGGAGTGCAGGTTCATAGCTCCTTGAAAGTGGAGTTGCAGGTAGATAGGATAGTGAAGAAGGCATTTGGTATGCTTTCCTTTATTGGTCAGAGTATTGAGTACAGAAGTTGGGAGGTCATGTTGCGCCTGTACAGGACATTGGTTACGCCACTGTTGAAATATTGCATGCGATTCTGGTCTCCTTCCTATCGGAAAGATGTTGTGAAACTTGAAAGGGTTCAGAAAAGATTTACAAGGTTGTTTTTTTTTAGATTTAGATTAGTTTTTTTTTAGATTAGATTAGTGTGGAAACAGGCCCTTCGGCCCAACAAGTCCACACCGACCCGCCGAAACGAAACCCACCCATACCACTACATTTACCCCTTACCTAACACTACAGGCAATTTAGTATGGCCAATTCACCTGACCCTGCACATCTTTGGATGGTGGGAGGAAACCGGAGCACCCGGAGGAAACCCACGCAGACACGGGGAGAACGTGCAAACTCCACACAGTCAGTCGCCTGAGGCGGGAATTGAACCCGGGTCTCAGGCGCTGTGAGGCAGCAGTGCTAACCACTGTGCCACCGTGCCGCCAGGGTTGGAGGATCTGAGCTACAGGGAGAGGCTGAACAGACTGGGGCTGTTTTCTCTAGAGTGTCGGAGGCTGAGGGGGGACTTTATAGAGGTTTACAAAATTATGAGGGGCATGGATAGGATAAATAGACAAAGTCTTTTCCCTGGTGTCGGGGAGTCCAGAACTAGAGGGCATAGGTTTAGGGTGAGAGGGGAAAGATATAAAAGAGACCTAAGGGGCAACATTTCCACACAGAGGGTGTATGGAATGAGCTGCCAGAGTAAGTGGTGGAGGCTAGTACAATTGCAACATTAAATTGCAACAAAGCCAAGCCTCAGTCAAATGGTTAAAATTTTCTTTAGGGTCTGGGCTGGCAAGCCATTATAGTTGCTGCCGCTATGTGGACTTGAGACAGTCAAAGAATGCCAATAGGTGCAACTGCAGAATGGGCTGGAAATCACACAGTACTAAAGAGAAAATGTTCCCAGCACAAAACAAACGATATTCATTAAGATGCTGGCTACCAATGTGTGGAGCTCAGACTTACTCCAGAGCAGATCAAGCCACAGCAATCAATCCGTGTGCCAATTGTCCTGTTAAGCCAAGTGCTGTTAAAAGGTAAGCTGTATAGCAAACTATTATAGTTATTCATTATGTGCTCACTACATGCCCTTGATACTTTTTACAGCATCTTTGACCAATATCTCACCTCTTAATGTTCCATAGTTGCCTTAGCTGTGTTCACAGCTTTTAATTATTTCTCATTTTATTCTCCTCATTAAAAGCTTGCTTTGGCTGCTATCTATACACTAAGTGGGGGAGGGGAACTGATATGTTTCAGATAATGGAGTTGAACAGACCTAGAAAAGGCAAGCCCACAAGCCATGTTTATTTGGTAGTAGGGATGGTGATGGTGGTTGGTGGTTTGGTGAGGGGGGGGAGGAGGGATTTGGTTTTGGAGTTCTTTTAGTATTTTTTAAAATATGAATTGTCTGTTTTTATTTTGGCTATGCACTTTCATTTACATTCCAAGAAAATATCTTTCAAATTCTTAAATGATTGCTGCAATTGATGTTGCCATATATAACATTTGATAAGGTTCCCCATGGTAGGCTCATTCAGAAGGTCAGGAGGAATGGGGTTCAGGGGAACATAGCTGTCTGGATACAGAATTGGCTGGCCAACAGAAGACAGTGAGTGGTAGTAGAAGGAAAATATTCTGCCTGGAAGTCTGTGGTGAGTGGTGTTCCACAGGGCTCTGTCCTTGGGCCTCTATTGTTTGTAATTTTTATTAATGACTTGGATGAGGGGATTGAAGGATGGGTCAGCAAGTTTGCAGATGACACAAAGGTTGGAGGTGTCGTTGACAGTATAGAGGGCTGTTGTAGGCTGCAGCGGGACATTGACAGGATGCAGAGATGGGCTGAGAGATGGCAGATGGAGTTCAACCTGGATAAATGCGAGGTGATGCATTTTGGAAGGTCGAATTTGAAAGCTGAGTACAGGATTAAGGATACGATTCTTGGCAGTATGGAGGAACAGAGGGATCTTGGGGTGCAGGTACATAGATCCCTTAAAATGGCCACCCAAGTGGACAGGGTTGTTAAGAAAGCATATGGTGTTTTGGCTTTCATTAACAGGGGTATTGAGTTTAAGAGTCGTGAGATCTTGTTGCAGCTCTATAAAACTTTGGTTAGACCGCACTTGGAATACTGCGTCCAGTTCTGGTCACCCTATTATAAGAAAGATGTGGATGCTTTGGAGAGGGTTCAGAGGAGGTTTACCAGGATGCTGCCTGGACTGGAGGGCTTAACTTACGAGGAGAGGTTGACTGAGCTCGGATTTGTTTCATTGGAGAAAAGGAGGAGAAGAGGGGACCTAATTGAGGTATACAAGATAATGAGAGGCATAGATAGAGTCGATAGCCAGAGACTATTTCCCAGGGCAGAAATGACTAACATGAGGGGTCATAGTTTTAAGCTGGTTGGAGGAAAGTATAGAGGGGATGTCAGAGGCGGGTTCTTTACACAGAGAGTTGAGAGAGCATGGAATGCATTGCCAGCAGCAGTTGTGGAGGCAGGGTCATTGGGGACATTTAAGAGACTGCTGGTCACAGAAATTTAAGAGTGCATACATGAGGATCAGTGGTCAGCACAACATCGTGGGCTGAAGGGCCTGTTCTGTGCTGTACTGTTCTACGTTCTATAACCTCAGCAACAGAAACAGCCACCTATACAAACCTTTATATCTAGTTTGTTGTATAATGGGGAAACACAATTTGTCTGCCTGGACAGCATCTGCATTTTCCATGCCAGGCAGTAACACTCACTGGTATAAATTGATACCATTTCCAGCATACTGCATCCTGAAGGGCCCTTCTACCAGTATGATTGGCAAAATGACCAGTGATACTGGTATCAGGACCGATTTTATCTACTGGTCCAAGATCCTATTGTACATTGATCTTTCACTGATATAGTACTACTGCTTTTTCCATTTTGGGAAAGTATGCTATTAGAGAAGCTTCAAACATGAAATTTCTCTTGAATACTTCACTCCCAAGCAGTATAATTTATAATCCTGTCCCTTGCAAGGATAAACCTGAAGACACTGTTAAACATAGTTTTTTGAACTGGTTAATCGAACATGCACAGGGCTATTGGGCAATCTCTGGTCTTACACATTGCTACACTGGCAAGTTTATACTGGGGTTACAATTATCATTTATCTTCATCGCAGTTGATTCCCACTGTTTCTTTGTTGTGCTACCTAACAGACAAAACACTCAGCAAGTGAGCAATAGACCTAAATGATTTCATTCACGTAACAGTTGTCTCCACAAATTTTAATCCTGCCCTATGCTGCTCAGCCAGGCACGCTGTATTAAAACTGTACCTGCTGATACAGAGCAAGATTTTGTGTGATATGGTGCACAATACCCATAACAAAAATATAAACTGATATAAAAATAATCTTAAGGAAATGTGAACTATTACATAAACAGAAAAGAAATGTTTAGCAGAGTGGTAGCAGTAGGACTATTAAATGCCAACAGCATTCGACTATACAGAGTGGGGACATAAGTTTAGTCCTTCCACTCTGCTGCATGGTAATTTTCCTTCTACTATGAGATTAAGATATTGCTGAGTTTAATCTCAAGATTCATATAAATATAGGAATATCTTATTCATCCTCCCATATTATACAGAGTCCGACAAAAAGAAAACAAAATGGATGCAGAGAGAACAGGGGAGTCAACACTGAAGCAGAAAATACACATCTTCATCAATACGTTATTAATTTACTAATTTACTAATCTGCAGAATTACTATTTTGGCAATATATGTTCTCTGCACTTTGTCAGTGTAAATGGAGTAACAGGCTGGGAGAGAATAGTTGTGTTAGTATCAGATGAACCAGTATTCCTAACATCACTTTAATTTGCAGCAGCCGTACAAAAAGCAGATATTTCCAGACAAAGAAAAAGTGAGACACGTCTCATTCACAAATGGCATTGACCTTTAGTTCAACAATAAATATTGCAGTGTTGATTTTAGCATTCCTCATACTGTCCACTGAGAGGGGATGACTGCATTCATGACATCAACTTATTTTAGATACTTTATATTTTAAAGACAAGTGCTTAATGCGATAATACTCGGTTTGTGGGAATCTGAATATCTTATTAATATAACTATGCAAATGTATAAAAACTATACATTTTCTCCCAGTTTCCTTCATCATTGGCTCAAACAGCTCAAGCTTTTACACGACAATTACATTTTTGTTTCTCTTTGGCTGGAATCTTCTGCTGTTGTCAACCTCTCACTCACTTGCTGATAAATTGACTAGTTATCTGACCTGACTTTCCAGATCAAGACCTACTGTATCTTCTTTCAGCCAGGCAGTTTGAATGGTAGTAATGGGTCTCCCTCTGAAACCAAGTCCCCAGGAATGGTGGTCCAGCCCAATGAAAGTTGCCATCCAGAAACTCAGTGCCATTGAGGAGGTTATGGCTGCTGCCAGGAGGACAAACAAGATTGTCAAGGACAACTAAGATCATGAGGAGCAAAGAGTCATGTAAGTGCCTTTTTGGAAGGGAGGAATGGTATTGTAGAGAAGAGGAATGAGTGAGTCAAAAGTAAAGACAGGGAAGTGCTCTCAACAATCAACCCTGCCCTGTATCCAGTCCCTTGACCATGAACAAATTAGTGAAAATAGAGAATACACATATTCAAAGGACAGGGTGTTCTCATTGGTTTCAAAACTCTTTTTCATCCCACCTGAAACAGAAATAATTGCATCTTAGGGAGGATTAGGCCCTTAATTTGACATTAGTTAACCACCAAGGGCCTCAACTGACAATAAAATGGAAAGATTGAGCTTGAGCTTTCCTAGTCAGCACTTAATTTGTGTGGAGATGGTAAGGTGGCAGGGTTCTGGGACATCACAACCCCACAAAATTAAGTTGCCTTCCTGGTTCCAGGTTGTTACCTCTGTGATTAGAAGATACCACCCAACTGTCTTGATTAATATCTGGCTCCCTTTAATGTGTCTGTCTAAGTTTCCATTGACTCATGCTGGAGAGCATAGTTTCATGGCTCATGCATCTCTGCAAAATTTCAGTAAAGTGGCTGTTTATCACATGGCAGCTCGGGCAATGAATGCAGGTAATCTATTCAAATATAAAGAGTAATACACCCAAGTCTCTGCTTCGACTCAACATGCACATTTCCTAGAAGGGATAACTGATTAACAATCTCACCTGATATTTTAGGCCATAAGACCTGGGATTGGATTAGGCTATTCAGCCCATTTAATCTGCTCCGCCATTCGATCATGACCGATATGTTTCTCAACCCCACTTTCCTGCCCTCTCCCCATAACCCTTGATCTCCTTACTAATCAAGAACTTACCAATCTCTGCCTTAAATAAGCTCAATGACTTGGCCACCACAACCCGCAGTCCATAGATTAACCACCCTCTGGCTGAAGAAGTTCCTCCTCAACTCAGTTCTAAAGGGTCATTCCTTCACTCTGAGGCTGTGTCCTTGTGTCCAAATGTCTCGTATTAGTGGAAACATCTTGTCCACATGCACTCTATCTTAGTGGGGTTCTCAGCATTTTGTAAGTTTCAATGAAATTCCCCCCTCATCGTTCTAAACTCCATTGAGTACAGACCCAGAGTCCTGAATAGCTTCTCATATGACAGCCCTTCATTCACAGGATCATTCCTGTAAACCTCTTCAGGACGCCCTTCAACACCAGTACATTCTTCCTTAGATACAGGACCCAAAACTGTTCACAATATTCAAAATTCAGTCTGATCAGACCCTTGTACAGCCTAAGCAGCACACTTCTGCTCTTGTATCCTAGCTATTTTGAAATGAATACTAACATTGCATTTGCTTTCTTAACTGTCAACTTAACCAGCAAGTTAACCTTAAGAGAATCCTGAACTAGAACTCCCAAATCCCTTTGTACTTCAGATTTCTTAAGCCTTTCCCCATTTAGAAAATAGTCTACGCCTCTATTCTTCCTAGCAAAGAACATAATCTCAAACATTCCCACATTATATTCCATCTGTCACTTCTTTGCCTGCTCTCCTAGCCTGTCCAAGTCTTTTTGCAGCTTCCCTGCTTCCTCGACACTACCTGCCCCTCCACCTATCTTTGTGAACCTGCAAACTTAGCAACAATGCCCTCAGTTCCTTTGTCCAGATTGTTAATGTATAAAGTAATTCATTTTACTTCCCTAGCCAATGTGAACTAAAGCAGATCATAGCATGTCCACCTTAGTTGAAGTCAGTTAACTCAGTAAAGTCGTTTCTACCAGATAGGTAAAATTCTTCCTATCTTCAAGAATCTTTTTTTTTAAATCAAATTTGGAAGTATACTTAAGGACAGGCAAACATATCAAAAATGAATCACCGACTGTATAACTTCTCTAATACATGAATGAAGATGAGTTTTCAGTTCCTACAGTTCACTTGATTAATAAGTAATTAGAAAACATACATCTCTTTTGATAGAACAACCTTAGAGAATTGATTCAAGATTCAATCTCTCCAAAGCTTTTCATGAACAAACTTCAAATCCCAGCATCTGATATAGGATTTATTTCCTTTTCTTGACTACACAGACATCCCTGACTTTCTCACTCTCAACACATACATGATTTTAGAAATTTCTTCTCCATAGTCCCAGTTCCAAGTATACAGCTGCTGCTAGTTCAAATGTCTTTTCTCTGAAATTATTTCTGATTTAATTTCTTTCCAAGCTAATATGGTTCATTTGTTTTTCTTACCCTCACAAATTCTTCCACTTAGTCTGCTTCAATCTTTAAATAATAGTTTTTCAAATAAGGGAACAATGATTTTTTTTAGCAGGGGTAGTTGAACAGAAAACCCATACAGTTGTCAAAAAAAGAACTCTTATGAACTCCTCTAAGGAAAGAGAATACAAGAATACTTGTTCTAGAATAATGTTAAGGAGGTTTGAAAATGTAGCAAAATGGAACAATCTTTTATTGCCCAAATTGTAATTTATAACTATTTGCGTGACTCAATTTAATAGTGAAGAGTGTCTTTATCAACGAAGTCATCCAAGGAGCCCTATCAGCATGTTTTTAATAGTATATTATCCATTTGCTTCACAAACACTCTCCACACAGTCAGATAAGATCTGAGATTGTTCCATTCATGTTTCCCTCCCATTTGACCTGATGCTGAGGGTCTAACAGCAGTTTCCTTCCAGACAGCTAATTTGATTGCAGTCGCCTGACAGGAAGGAGCTGCTTAAAGCTGGTGAATTTATTATGTTGTTGCAATAGAGATGTGGCAACTCACAGCAGGGCTAGAAGTCCAAGAAAATCAGGGCTTGGCATATTGAGATAATTCTCCAGAGAGATTTATTTCCTCCTCCTTCTGTCAAAGCAACTGGTTTGTGTTGGATTTTGTTCCACGGGAACCAGGGATCCTCTACAGTCTCATTCAATGACCTTTCTTCAATAAATGAGCCAAGACAGTAATTGTTAGTGAGCTATTAAGTGTGTGTCCTTCAAGGAGAGGCTGCTGGATAGCAATGTGGAGCAGGAACCTTTACCTATTTCCTCATCCCTATTTCATGCCTAGATCGGCTGATGTAAGTTGTAGTGCAAGTACAATCACTTCAGTTAATTCAGCACAAAGGATTAAAATCATGGACTAACAAATAGCACTGTTGCCCTAAAATCAAATCATATTTTATTATTAGTCCCACCTATTAATCTTAAAAGTTCAAACTTAATGAGGGAATTTTAACGTCACATTACCTAGCAGGAACAAGGCTGTAGTATTCTGAAAATTACAGTGTTATAATTAACCTCCCATTCCCACTTCATTCCCAGCTTCCTCAACTTCCCAGACAGTTTCTACATTGGCTGCACAGACATCCATCAGTTTCACCCAAACATGCAAATCAAAGTTCTATTATTGTTTTAGAACACAATTTATAGAGGAGGGAAGGCAGAAGATCATGAGAAAATCTCCTGAGTGCATATTGCTTGCAAACTTTTTCATCCTTTGAAAACAGTGAGAGTGGCTTCTTTTGTGGAGACCAGCCAGAGCCAATGCTGTGAAAAATGTGGATGGTCCGACTGCTCAGAGTGGGAGGAAGAAGAGTGAAAGAACAATAGTGGTAAAAGATTTATTCGTGAGAGAAGTAAACAGGTGCTTCTGTTGCTGCAGACATGACTCCAGGATGGTACGTTGCCACTCCAGTGCCCAGGTCAAGGATGTCACAGAATGATTGCATAGCATTCTGAAGGGGGAAGGTGAACAACCATGGGTCTTGGTCCATGTTGGGATAAATGACATAAGAAGAAAGAGAAATTAGGTCCTGCAAGCTGACTTTAGGGAGTCTGGAAATTGGAAAGTAAAACCTAAAAGATAGTAATGTCAGGGTTACCTCCGCTGCCACAGTGGTGAGTATAAGAATAGAAGGATAGAGCAGATGAATGCATGGCTGGAGAGACAGTGCAAGAGATTCCTAATGCATGGGACTGATTTTGTGGAGGTGGGAATTATACAAATTCAATAGATTACATCTGAACAGGAAAGGGACCAACATCTTCATGGGAAGCTTTGCTAATATGATTGGGGCAGATTTAAACTAAGTTTAAAGCAGGGGACTGGGATCCTGACAAGGAGTTCAAAAGAGAGAGAAGCTGAGATGGAATTAGAAGTTAGAACACAAGAGAGTTTGTAAGGCAGATGAAACATTAACGAGATAAAACAGAAGTGAGTTTAGCAAGGCTAAATGGAATATTTATTAACACAAGGAGCTGGAAGAATAAGATAGACAAGCTGAGAGCACACATTGGCACTTGGGAGTATGATATCATTGTTATGACTGAGACTTGTCTGAAAGATGGGCCAGAATGGCAGTTCAACATTCCTGGTTATAGGGTATTCAGACAAGATAGAGAGGTGAATGGGGGAATGGGGAATAAAATTGATCAAATAATTAATTATAGCAGTTAGGAGGGATGATATCTTGTAAATATCATAAAGTTATACCATACGATAGATATTAAAAAACGCAAAAATATCATACAAGCCGTAAGACATGTACTATATGCTAACAATCAGTCAGGGTGAGACGGGGGACAATTTTTTCACAGAAGATGGTGAGTGTTTGAAATGGGCTGGAGAAAGTGAGGTCTGCAGATGCTGGAGATCAAAGTTGAAACTTTATTGCTGGAACAGCACAGCAGGTCAGGCAGCATCCAGGGAACAGGAGATTCGACGTTTCGGGCACAGGCCCTTCTTCAGGAAGAAGAAGGGCCTGAAGAAGGGCCTGTGCCCGAAACGTCGAATCTCCTGTTCCCTGGATGCTGCCTGACCTGCTGTGCTGTTCCAGCAATAAAGTTTCAACTTTGAAATGGGCTGCCAGAGGTAGTGGTGGAGGTGTTGCGAAGTTGGGTAGAGTACTTGTAGATTGAGAGACAGGAAGTTAGAAATTGGTGTTTGTAAACATGTAAAAGGGAGAAAAGCATTGTGCGGTCCCTTTTTTTTCAGTGCTTAGAGATTAACATGGATGTCTGTGAGCAACTTCAAAGTTTGCAGGAACTGAAAGCATCTGAACTGAAACATTTGTATCAAAAGGCCATAGAGTTAGCAGGCCAAGCAGCTGTTTTTACCAAGATAACAGTCTTTTTAAATTTAGCCAATCAATTTAAACCAGGCACCGAGATACCAAACACCTATCAAATTTAAGTTTGATAGTTTTGACAACATAGGACCAATCCTGTTGTAAAAAATTGAAATGTCATCACGGACATAAAAGGAGGCAATTGAACAAAGACCCAGAGTTAGCTGCCCTCCACCAGAGCTAAGAGTCCTCAGCTCTCAAGACAGAAATTGGCTCTCAGTCATTTATGTATGAGAAAAAAGCACCATCTAAATTCCTGTCAGAAGAATGACAAATAAGGCATTTCTGACATAAGAATCAGAGGATGTGTTCCTGACAGAAAAACAATGGAGGAGACACAGAACATTCTGGAAGACACATAGCCTGGCTGTAATTTCAAGAGCTGAAAAATATGTTGCTGGAAAAGCGCAGTAGGTCAGGCAGCATCCAAGTAGCAGGAGAATCGACGTTTCGGGCATAAGCCCTTCTTCAGGAATGTAATTTCAAGAGACTAAATTCAGCTTTTTGTGTATGAATGGGACTTGTATTTATTGGAACAGCATACCATTACAATCTTGTTTTATTTGGGAATACTTATTTATTCAGTTTGTTAACAATTTAGTTAATTTGTTCACTGTTGGGGTTAGATAATTAAATTATTACTTGTTGATTTTAAAGTTAGTGTCAGGGTATCGTTTTATTTAACTACTAGAAGTTGCTGAAGAGCAGGTTACACTACTTTTCACATTCTTTTGACAAATTATAGGGCAAGGTGTTTCCTCTTTGGGTGTTTTGGTTTTAGTTCTCAGAGGTGAATCAACCTTTGCTTTATAACAGAGGTAAGTACAATTTTGTCATTTAAGAAACATTTAGATAGGTACATGGATAGGATAGGTATGGACGGATATGGACCAAACGCAGGCAAATGGGACTAGTTTAAATTATGAAAACTGGACAGCATTTGGGCCAAATGGCCTGTTTCCATACTATAGACTACTATGACTCTAAATATGTAATCAGATTTTGGAGCAGAGTACAAATAATAAGGTAGTAGGGGATTTTAATTACCTGTGCATTAACTGGGATAGATTTAGTGTGCAAAGTAGGAAGGGAACAAATTCCTAAATTGTACCGAGGAGAACCGTTTTTAGCCAGTTCGTAGAAATTCCACAAGGGAGGGGGATATTCTGGTTCTAATATTTGGAAATGAACTTTGGCAGGTTTCTACATCTTGGAGATAGTGAACATAATTCAGTTAGATTTGGACAGTTATTGAAAAGGATGAGGTTGAGCTGGGAATAAATAGTTCTAAACTGGGTTAAGGGAAATTTTATGAAGATGGTGGTGGACTGGAAGTAGCTACTTGCAGATAAAATTTTGTCAGACCAGTGGAAGGCATTTGGCGAGAAAACAGCAAGAGTACAGGGCAAATATGCTAATGTAAAGACAGATTAGATTAGATTACTTACAGTATGGAAACAGGCCCTTCAGCCCAACAAGTCCACACCGACCGTCCAAAGAGCAACCCACCCAGACCCATTCCCCTACACCTAACACTACGGGCAATTTAGCATGGCCAATTCACCTAACTTGCACATCTTTGGAATGTGGAAGGAAACCGGAGCACCCGAAGGAAACCCATGCAGACAATGTGCAAACTTCATACAGACAGTTGCCCGAGGCGGGAATTGAACCCGGGTCTCTTGCGCTGTGAGGCAGCAGTGCTAACCACTGTGCCACTCTGAGAGAACCTTTGATGTTAACGTTCATAAATGTTATGATTGAGAAAAATCCTAATAGTGGCTACTGAGGCTTAATGTGTTACAGTCCTTAGAGCATTAAAAATGCAAGGGGGATCATAATTAGGAAACGAACAACTCAAAGAGAATGTATAAGAAAGCATTAGCAGGTAGCATTAGCTTTGGTGTGCAGATATCTGAAGATAGCAGGGCAGATAGAGAATGTGGGTATGACAGCATGTGAGATACTTGCCTTTATTAGCTGAAGTTGTGCTGGAACTGTATAAAATGTTGCTTAGACCACAACTGGAGTACATTGTGCAATACTTTTATGGATGAGCAATAAATGCTGGCTCAGCCAGTGATATCCACATCATATGAATTAATTGTAAAGAACGTTCTCGTCACCACATTATAGGAAGGATGTGATTACAATGGAGAGGGTGCAGGGGAGATTTGTCAGGATGTTACATGGGCTATGGAGTCTGAACTATGAAAATATTAGATTAGCAGGGGTTGATTTCTTTGCAGCAGCAAGGAAGGAATCTGACAAAAATCCCAAAACATAAAGAGCAAGAGAATAAGTAGGTCAAGAATTTAGAAATCATAGAGGTAATGCATATGCCAGAAGACATGGCATAGTCCTCAATGAATACTTTATGTTGTTTTTTTCTTAATGGAAAAGAACAATGCAGTTACAGTATAGATATCAGGTGGAACACTGTGAAACATAAGAGAAAACTAACATGGAAAAAGGATGTGCTAGCAGGGTTAGCAATTTTAACAGTGGATAAACCCACAGGTCTAGATGAGATGTATCCCAGGCCGTTGAGAGAAAAAAGGAGGATCAGGTCAGGGGTTCTGGCAATAATTTTCAAATCCTCTCTGACTACAGTTGAAGTGCCAGTCCACTGGAAGACTGTTCATAGTTCCATGTTTCCAAGGGACTGACCAGGAACTTACAGTCCATTCAGTCTAACCTTGGTGATGGGGAAGTTATTAGGAAGAATTCTGAGGGACAGAATATATCTGCACTTGGAGGGAGACAAATTAAACAGGGACAACCAGCATGAATCTGTTAAGAGAAGGTTGTGTTTGACAAATTTGATTGAATTTTCTGACGAGATAACCAAGAGTGTTGATGAATGCAGACTTTAGCAAGGCTTATGATAAGGTCCCACTGGACACACTGGTCAAGAAAGTAAAAGCCCTGGGGATCAAAGGCGAAGTGGCATGCTGAATCCAAAATTGGCTGAGATACAGGAAGCAGAGGGTGATGGAAGAGAGATATTTCTGTGATTGGAAGTATGACTGTAGTGGGGCTCCACAAGGCTTGGGTCCTTGTAGTTTGAGGTGCACATTAATGATTTAGACTTAAAGGTAGATGGTACGATCAACAAGTTTCTGGATTGATAGATTGGTAAATAGTGAGGAGGATATCAACAGAGTGGCCCTGTGGGCAGAGCCATGTAATTCAACCTGGAAAGTGTTAAATAATATACTTTAGGAGGACTACCACAGCAGGGGATTACACTATGATTGGTAGGACCCTGGAAACTATTGAAGATAAGAGGAGCTTTGGTGTGCAGATATCTGAAGATAGCAGGGCAGATAGAGAATGTGGGTATGACAGCATGTGAGATACTTGCCTTTATTAGCTGAAGTTGTGCTGGAACTGTATAAAATGTTGCTTAGACCACAACTGGAGTACATTGTGCAATACTTTTATGGATGAGCAATAAATGCTGGCTCAGCCAGTGATATCCACATCATATGAATTAATTGTAAAGAACGTTCTCGTCACCACATTATAGGAAGGATGTGATTACAATGGAGAGGGTGCAGGGGAGATTTGTCAGGATGCTACATGGGCTATGGAGTCTGAACTATGAAAATATTAGATTAGCAGGGGTTGATTTCTTTGCAGCAGCAAGGAAGGAATCTGACAGAAATATACAAGATCATGAGGGGTATATATAGAGTGGATAAAAAGGCACTTTTTCCAATTGTGGAGGGGTAAATAAATAAGGGAATTGTAAGTTTAAGATGAGAGGTAGAAGGCTAAGTAGAGCTGAGAAGAATTTCTTTTCATTCAGAGAATGGTGAAACTCTGAAATTCACTGCATGAAGAGGTGGTTGAGTCAGAAACTCCTGTATATTTGAACAATACTTATATATTCATTTACGTTGTCACAGCCTCCAGAGTTTCGAAGCAAGAACTGGAAAATGGGATTTGTGTACTCACATCTTTGTAGACTGATGCAGACATGATGGGCCGAAAGGCCTTCTGCTGTAATGGAAATGATTGTTTCTTATATGTGGCAGTGGACATAGCATATGTGTCACATGCTTAGATTATTCATATTGGCATCAAATGGGTTATCTGGGACACAGAGGAAAAGGTTTTTTTTTATATATTTTGTGGCTAGGGGGACTTTTACCTTAAGTTTGAAGCCACCATGATCCCCAGTGCTCCCTCAAATGGTGGGCTACCTTTGAGGGAGCACTAAGGTAAATGAAACCTGACCCTCAAATTGGCTTTGAGCACAAATCAACCTTGTCTGTCACCCAGACATTGTACTTAACTTTTACCTAGTTTTATGTCTATCTTTCTCAAAAAGAAACGAGAATGTATAAGTTTGTAAATAAAGCAATATTTTTACTGCAAAAGCTAATCTCCTTATTTTGGACAATTACATATGGTACCGTGGAGAAGGAATCCCCATATGTGGAACATGGTGACTGCTAAATGCATTAAACATTTTGAAATTTCATATAATAAAGTAGCCAATATCAAAATTAAGAAAAGATGTTATTCATATCATGGATTCAGCAGGTTACAAATCAGTAAGTAATCAACCATTTAGGCAGGTGACAGACATAAATTTGAGAAGAAACTGGGAGGTAGTTATAAAGCATGGGGTGAAAAGATAATGTAGCCCATGAAATTGTTTTCATGGATCACAAATTCTATCCCACATGTTAAAAATTTCCAAGCAAAACCTCTGAATGACACTCCCAAACTCCAAAAGACTTGATGTTCATTATTATTATTCTCACCTGTGCCTTCCATTGACAGCATTCTAATACTCTCTGTGTTCCTTCCCTTCCTTTGGGGCATCACTCACTGTATACAGTATTTCATCCAACAACATGAACATGATGACATCATGCAATGAATTTCAGGACAATTTTGAAGTTTAACATAAAATGAAATGGTTCAGTAGCACAACGATAATGGAGACACTTACACAAACTAAAGTTTGTGTTTGACCAAACTGAAAATGGGATTGGGTGGAGTAGGAAAAGCATCGGGAATGGGCCCAGTAAAATTGTGTGAGAACTCATTAGCCAAACATTGGGCAGTGAGATTGGACAGCACAGGCTGACATCTAATTGAAACTGTTAAGTAGTCAATTGATCATGACTTTTTTGGGAACATAGTAACACAGGAACAGGAGGAGACCATCCAGCCCCTCAAACCTATTCTGCCATTCAATGAGATTGTGGCCTAACTCCACATGCCTTTTGTTGGCCCATATCTCTTAATACCTTTGCTTAATGAAAAAAAAGTCTCTCAGATTAAAACTAACAAATGATTCATCATCCACTACCATTTGTCGAAGAGAGTTCCTAACATCTCCCACCCTTTGTGTGTAGAAGTGCTTCCTAATATATCTCCTGAATTGTTTGGCCCTAATTCCCAGACTGTGCCCTCAGTTCTAGAATCCTCAATCAGTGGAAAAAATTTATATATTTATCTACCCTGTCTTTTCCATTGATTTTAGTATTTTCCTTGAATTTCGATGGTTTCGTCTGTTCAAAAGAGAGTGCGTCTGAGGTGGCATGAGTGTTGGTTGCAATTAGGTAAAAACAAGGAGTGCAGATGCTGGAAACCAGAGTTGAGATTAGGGTGGTGCTGGAAAAGCTCAGCAGGTCAGGCAGCATCCGAGGAGCAAGATGCTGCCTGACCTGCTGTGCTTCTCCAGCACCACTCTAATCTGGTGCCTGTTGGTTGTAATTAGCAGCCATTGACTTCTCCAGTATTTGTAAGCAGGAAGGGTCAGTGAGAAATTTGATCAGGTAAGGGATTTGAAAGCTGTGATTTTTAGAAGGATTAATGAGTGGAAGGTCAGTGTGGAGGGTTGTTCATGGAATATTGTCACATAGG
>NC_057734.1:14061484-14065480 GCF_004010195.1 Chiloscyllium plagiosum
CAAAAGAAGCATTTAGATTTGGATCTCCATGGCGATTAATGGATGCATCACAAAGAGGGGTCCTTATAAACCGTCTAGCTGATCTCATTGAGCGTGATCGAGCATATTTGGCAGTAAGTACTCCTTGTGTTGTTGCACTTGGGAGTCTATATTACTTTGCCTTTGCTGTAATGCTTTGCAAACGTTTTTCCCAAGCATTCCCAAATTCTGTCCTAAAATTCCTTTTAGGATTTAATATTTCCTGGGTTTTTTTCCACTTGGTTTTTCAACACGAACGGGACTTTTCAAATTGACTGGGACCACATCCCTAACAGTAACACCTGTCCTTCAGCTTCTTATTTATCTATGATTTCAGATGTATTGGTACAGGAATCAAACAATTTGGTCAATGTACAGCTATATACAAAAAAGGGGATAATTCTGGTTGTGGAAACTAAAGTGATTTCCATCCTCTCCGTTGGGGTAAGATCCTGGTCTCCATCCTCCTGAAGAATTTGTCCTGGTGTTAGGTTCTTTTCCTGAGGTTTCACACACGAGATGCAACTTGCACGCACCAACTTCTGCCAACAGTTAAAGCCTGTACAAGTTAGGTGACCCCTTTGACTCTCTTTGCAGGCATATGAAGTCGAGTCAGAGGCCCCAAACCAAGGAAACGCATCCCCTTTGTAAAGGTCAGTTGGTAATGCTAGCAGGTAGCCAACTGCATGTTACTCCAGGTACAATGGTAAGATGAGGTCATCCTCTGAGATAATGTAAATGCACTAATCCTGAGGAATTGTTATGCAAATGATTTCCTGACTGATTTCCCAAGACAATGTAGGTGTGATATGTCCTTGCTTTGGGGGATGGCTATGAAAGCAATTTTGAATGGAAGGGACTGAATGAAAGTTTTTTTTTGATAAAAGCAGGAGAGTAGTAGTGAATGGCTGGCTAAATCCACATTCCTGTATGAATGTCACCCCCACCCAAAGACAGTACAATTAACCCTTTAAATTTACATTAATGTTCAGAGTACAATTTAATCTTTTAACATTACATTCCATCTATCATTCCATGATAACTACCTAGATGACACTGCCAGCCTTCATAAGACTCTGGCAGTTGGTATTTAAGCAAGTTACACTCACACAACATGCAAAATTACTAGTCCATGCAGTAAGTAGAATTTGCAGAATCCATCCAAGTGGGGGAAAAAGTTCACCAGTAAGATTCTTAAATCTACAGTCCTTCGTGACCACTCCACCCCTCCAAGTTGAATGGAAACGAGCCAGTTATCTAAAATCTCCTTTAGTAAATTTTAACCTGAAAACAAAATCCAGTCTGTCCTTCAGCATGACTCCATGGAGAAATCTGAATTCTTGGATAAGGGCAGTTAAATATTTAACAAAACTGACGAGACTTCCATCCTTGCAGAGATGCTTCAGATGGAGAATACCAGCGCATCTGAGCATGAAGTGCTGTAGCTGCAGGCTAGCTGAAAGCAGCATTCTTTGCTGCTTATGTCCCCGCTCTGCTGTCAAACGTAACAAATCCAACAGGCTGTTGTGATGTTAGCTTGATCAGTGAGCCTTCATATCCCTTAAATAATTGAAAGACAAGGTAAAGCTCATGTGGTTTACGGTCCATAGGAAGGCCACTGACAAAAAACATACTGACCTCCTCTTCACTGTTGTTAGCTACTTAATTTTTTGTGCCCATGACTTTGGGGGGCTGATTGAATCTGTTGGATCAGAATGTGAAGGGGTGGGCATGCTCTGAAGGCGTGCTTCTCCTGTGAATGGAGAAACTCCAGAGATTATGTCAGCTGCTGAAAGTATCTCTGCATTTCCTCTCTCATTCCTTGCTAAGGTGGCTACCAGTATGAAGACAGTCATACGTTTAACTACATTAAATTGTCTGTCTATTTCAGCATTCTCAGTCATCTTGAAGTCTGTTACTGTGTTTACTATTTATGATATCAAGTTTTTTATAATCCATAAACTTCCAAATTGTACTGCCTAAACAATTCAGTCAATTATAAACAACAATCAATGCTCCTAAAATCAAACTGTTGGGGACCTCATTCAGGCTAGTCAAAAAATGTTTTTCTTTAACAAATTAATACTTGGTTAATGTGAAAGCTGTCAGGAAAGGTATTTCAAAAATCTGGCACAGCAAGAAAACAACAATGTTTCCTGAAGAATCCAAACTTCTTTTTTCCAGTAGACTCTAACCCCCTTTCTCACTTTACTTCTCACGGGGACTCGAACCCCTTTTCTTACTCTATATGTTTGCGGACTCTAACTCCAATCGAAACCCTTTTCTCGTGCACGGCGACGAATTGGTGTGCAAGTGTGAGAGTTACCTCAAAGATTCCGTCGCCACCAAGTCCCAGGAAATGAGGGGTCAACTGTGTTAAGTTTAGAAAGAGATAAAGGTGAATCTTACCTTGTGGGCCCATCCTTCTCTTGCAACTAACAGTCAGACAATCACTTTTTTTCAGTCCACCTGGGAGCTCCGTGTATGTTGGAATCCCACCGCTGCCACCTTATACAGTCATGGAGCCATAGAGATGCATAGCACGGAAACAGACCCATCAGTCCAACTCATCCATGCTGACCAGATATTCTAACCTAATCTAGTCTCACCTGCCAGTACGCTGCCCAAATACCTCCAAACCCTTCATATTCACTTGCCCATTCAGATGCCTTTTAAATGTTGCAATTGTACTAGCCTCCACCACTTCCTCTGGCAGCTCATTCCATACATGTACCACCCTCTGCATGATAACTTTGCCTTTGGGTGTCTCTTATATTTTTTCCCTCACCCTAAGTAGATGCACACTAGTTCTGGACTCATCCCATCCCAGGAAGAGACCTTGTCTGTTTATCCTATCCATGCCCCTCATGATTTTATACACCTCTATTAGTTTGCCCCTCAGCCTCTGATGCTCCAGGGAAAACAGCCCCAGCCTATTCAGCCTCTCCCTTTAGCTCATTCTACAAACCTGGCAACATCCTTTTGAATCTTTTCTGAACCCTTTCAAGTTTCACAACATCCTTGCATGCCATTTTCCAAAAGTGGCCTAACCAATGTCCTGTATAGCCACACGACCTCCCAACTCCTGTACTCAGTACTCTGACCAATAAAGGAAAGCATACCAAATACCACCTTCACTATCCTGTCTACTTGTGATTCTTATTAGGTTCTTTTCCTGAGGTTTCATATACGAGATGCAATCTCTGCAAACAGTTAAATTTTATTAAAGCCTGTACAAGCTAGGTGACCCCTTTGACCCTCCTTGCAGATGTACAAAGTGGAGGCAGAGGCCCCGAATAAAAGAAACATCCCACCCCACCCCCAATAACCACATGTTGCCCCAGGTACAATGGTAGGATGAGGTCATCCTTGGAAATGTAAATGTAAATGCATTAATGTTGGGTAATTGTTATGCAAACTATTTCCTGACTCTGTAATTCCCCAAGACAATGTAGATGTGATATGTCCTACCTTCAGGGGATGGCTATGAAAGCACTTCTGAATGGAAGGGACTAAATGAGAGTTTAATTTGATAGCAGTAGAGTAGTAGTAAATGGCTGGCCAAATGAAGTGTGAGCCATCCACATTCCTGCATGAATGTAACCCCCACTCAGACAGTACAGTTAACCCTTTAACATTAAATTGTGCACTCTGAACATTAGACTAATGTTTGAAGATTAGACTAATGTTTGAAGATTAGACTAATGTTTGAAGATTAGACTAAATGTTTGAAGATTAGACTGGAAACCCAATATTTCCAACCATATTCTGGGTACTGAAGGCATGGGAGGAGAAAGTGAGGACTGCAGATGCTGGAGATCAGAGCTGAAAATGTTTTGCTGGAAAAGCAGCAGGTCAGACAGCATCCAGGGAGCAGGAGAATCGACGTTTCGGGCATGAGCCCTTCTTCAGGAATGAGGAAAGTGTATCCAGCAGGCTAAGATAAAAGGTAGGGAGGAGGGACTTGGGGGAGGGGCG
>NC_057734.1:14067796-14097492 GCF_004010195.1 Chiloscyllium plagiosum
AGGTCTGTGAGTTGGCTTCTGGCCTCCGTGATGTAGAGGCTAGTGTGCCATACAACCACTGTGCCTCCCTTGTTGGTAGGTTTGATGGTGTGAGGGTGGGTTGGAGTGGAGAGAGTGGAGGGCTGTGCATTGCGAGGGGGGGAGGTTGAAAAGGGTGAGAGAGGTGGAGAGATTGAGGCGGTTAATGTCGCTATGAAGAGATCGAGGGCGGGTAAGAGGCCAGCACGGGGTGTCCAGGTGGATGAGGTGTGTTGGAGGTGGGAGAAGGGGGTCATCAGAGGGTGGGCGAGAATCCTGGTTGAAATAGGCACGAAGGTGGTGGAAGAATTGTTCGATGTCTCGCCACGCATTGAACTCATTAATCCGAGAGCGTAAGGGAATGAAGGTGAGGCCTCTGAGGATGAAAGATCAGTCCTCAGCAGAGAGGGGTAGTTTTGGAGGGATGGTGAAAACTCGGCAGGGCTGGAGCTGGGAGTGGGGGTGGGGTTGGGCGTGGGGGCAGGGTTGTGCGGGCAGAGATCGGTGTGGGGGTGGGGTTAGGTGTGGTGACGGAGATCGGCATGGGGGTGGAGATGCATGCGGTGTGGTGGTTGTGCAGGTTAGTGATGTCACTGGGGGCGGAAGTGGCTGCGGCGACGGCAACCCAGGGGGCGGAAGTGGCTGTGGTGACGACAGAAATGGTGTTATTCCCGATAGCCGTGGACCCCGCGGAGGCTGTGAATCTGTCGGCGATGGTCTTCCTGGCAATCGTGGAGGCGGTTGTCTGGGTGGCGAGTGCAGAGGCTGCGAGGTCAGTGGGGGCGGAAGTGACGTCATGGTTCGCTGCGGCATGGTCTTTATGGTTGGGCCGATCCAGGAAAAATGTTGGGAGCAAAGTCCAGAATTATTCCTTGCCTTTATCAACCTGACAGAGATGTTTGATCCTCTAAATTGTGAAACCCTATAGATTATTCTCCAGTGCTTTGATTGTTCAATGAAGTTTGTCACCATCCTGTAACCCCATGCATGATGAAATTTTTGCTCTGCTGAGCAGAAGATCTGAAACCACACCTTGTCCACCCAGACTAGAATCAAACAAGGTTGTGTGATCACCCCTATCTTGCTCACCTGTCTGAGCATTGTCATTCCCTTCGTCCAACATGAACTACCATTCAGTAGTCCAATATATTCTAGATGGCATGCTCTTTGACCTTAGTTATTTTCAGCAAAAACAAAGCTCATCCCCATGGATGTCAATGACCTACTGGTTGCATGATGGCTGAACACCACAGGAGACAAAATATGCTTAATCTTTTCAACATGTTGAAAAGACATAAATGGCTTGTCCTCAAATGTCAAGGCAAAGTCTTCCACCCACTTTCCCCTGCATTCCATTTCCCCACATCTAACCCCCCACTCACTTTTTTTTGGGTCGAAGGGTGGCTCTGAAGTAAATGCAGTTTCTGTTTTCTTTTTGCACCTTTTCCAAGAAGTTCCACCAATGAAGTCCAGCATAAAGTACTGTGCCAGCAGTGCTCCCTTCAACTTGTAACGATGTGTGTTTGACAACAGGAATTTTTGGAATTCAAGAAGGGTCCTGATATGCAAGGTTGTGGTGTTGACAACTTTCCTGTACTACAATGAAAGTTAGATTGTGTATAAACACATTAAGATTCTTGAAAGTTGGCACCAGCAATGCTTATGTAAAGTTCTGGGAATCTAACTGATTGGATCAACGTGAGCGTCTTCTGTGAAGCTGCATCTACCAGCATTAAAATGTTGCTCTTAAAGAACCAATTCAGGCACAGGTGAATGCCCAAAAACCACCTTCCGGGGCACGTTCTTTCTGGTTCTCCATTACTCAAAAGATAGCCAAAGAAAAAGGTATATGCATATGTTCAAAGCTGCCCTAAAACACAGGCATTAACTCTATTGACTGACTACAGAGTTGGAAGCTGCTAACTGCTTCGCATGCGATTTTTCCTGATCCATTTAAGGTGCAAACAGTTTCAAGGCTTGGTGTCTCAATCATGAGTTGTAGCAGCAGTGGCAAAGGAAGGAGAAGGAAGCCAACCTGAGGCTGTGAATACATTTCTCCACTACAGTGTGGCTTCCCTGAGCGGAGAATTGGGCACTTCAGTCGTTTGACTACTCATCTAGTCTGCCACATATTATCATAAAATAAACCAAAGAACTGCAGATGCTGGAGGCCTGAAAGAAATGACAAATTCCTGGAGAAACTTAGTATCTCTAACAGCATCTGTGGAGAGAAAGCAGTGTTACCATTTTGGGTCCAGTGACCCTTCTTCAGAACCCTTGGTGCCTGAATTCTCCCATACATCATCCTTGATTCCAAGGGACCATCGCTGATAAGAAACAACAATTGATTATGAGGTGGAAGTTTTTAATTAAAGTTCTTTCACGGAATGCCCCCAGAGGGCAATTAAGAGTCAACCATACTGTGGATTTGGAGTCAACCATACCAGGTGAAAATGGCAGTTTCCCTCCCTAAAGGACATTAGTGAAACAGATGGGTTTGTTTCCAACAATTAACAATGAATTCCTGGTGGTTTTAGACTCTTAATTCTAGATTTTTATTGAATTCAAGTTCCACCATCTGCCATGATGGGTTTCGAACCCTGGTCCCGAGAATGTTACCTAGGCTTTTGGATTAAGAGTACAGCAATAATATCATTAAGCCATTGCCTGTCCAGGAGTTTTTAGTGATGGAATAGATGTACAGTGGAAACTTATCTACATCAGTTAAGATGACAAGGTTGCAAAAGTCTAGTTGAGCCTTAGACAGTGACCAAGTAATTGGGTGGAGTTAAGATTGGGGGCCAAAGACCATGGCTTTGACCTCCACAATACCTATTGTGAAAAAAGTTCTGCTCTTTAAGGATTCTACATGCCTAACTAACCAGGCAAATCAGAGATACTAGAAGTGTAATGTGAAAAGATTAAATTGGAATATCTCTCTGGACATGTATGTAATATTAAAGGGTTAAACTGCACTGACTCCACATTATGGAAGTGGGTGGGGACGATATTCATGCAGGAATACAGACGACTCCGACCCCATTTAGACAATCATTTTCTACTACTCCCCGTACTATTATCAAATTAAACTAACATTCAATTTCTTCCATTCAGTAATGCATTCATAGCCGTCCCCTGAAGCTAGGGCATATTACACCTACATTGTCTTGGAGATTCACTGAGTCAGGAAATCGTCTGCATAATTTCCCAGGATTAGGGTATTTACATTTGAATTACCTCAGAGGATGATCTCATCTTACCATTGTACCTGGGGTAATGTGACTGTGAGGGAGTGGCTAGAGTACCTGTAAGCATTACCAACTGACCTGTATAAAGTGAATGTGTTTTCTTTAGAGGCCTCTTTGACTCAACTTCGCCTGCCTGCGAAGAGGTCCAAAGGGTCACCGAATTTGAACAGGGTTTAATAAATTTTAACTGTTTGCAGAAGTTGGTGCATGCGAATTGCATCTCGTGTGTGAAATCTTGGGGGGAATAAAAAAATACCTAAGAGGGTGAGCGGTTGTTGTGGGTATCATCAGTATAAATGTTTTAAAATGTCACCTAAGACCATAATGAAGTTAGAATTGGGCAAGGACTGATCCTTGGAAGTTTCTATAACTAATATTTGAGCAGAGTCTGTTGCCAATAACATGTTTGTTCTAATTGCTGAGTTGACTTTGAAATTTGCAGTACCCTAAAAATGTTCATACTGTGTGTGTGTGTTTGTGTGTGTGTGTGTTCTGCCTCTGATCAGTTAGTCACATTATTGTAATTCCATTTTGTTTTTCAGTCATTGGAGACGTTGGACAATGGAAAACCATACCACGTAGCCTACATGGCAGACCTAGGTTTAGTTATCAAATGTCTCAGGTACACATTTACTTTATGTACCCTCTTCAGCTCTTACTGTTAAGGGTTTAATAATGTTGCTTGGCTATAGAAAGATTAGTATTTTCAATTTGTGTTCTCTTTTACTTCATTAAGTAATTGATTTTAAGTGCATCATTTACTGATCTGTAAAAAGCAGCGTCTTGTTTAACTAAGTTTTTTTTTTCTGCTGAGAATTCTTTCTAAATTTGTTTGAATTGTTTTTGTAAGTATTGGGCTGAACCTTTATCAAGAATTAAGATTCGACATCAGGACCAACTGTGGGTCCAAACCCTGACACAGTCAATGAGTCATGCTCACCTGCTCTATCTTCAGGACTCAGCGAATTAAATTGCCTTCAAGGAGGCTTGTCTAATTATGGGGTTCATAGATTGCCTCTGCAGGTATGAGGAGTTATTGGAATGCCTGGGGCTGGGAAAGGTAGGGGATTGCAAGCATCTCAACATGAAGATCTGATTCCCTTCTCCAGCAAGATCAATGTTGGGAGCCTAGGGCTCCTCCGGTGCTGCCTGAACTGCTGTGCTCTTCCAGCACCACTAATCCAACCAACAAGCAATTTTCAAAAATTTCCTACTTGCAAAGTTGACGCTGTGGACTTTCACCGTGGCTTTGAACGTTGAATGATTGTTCTAAGAAATGCTGTTACCATTCTATTTGTGACCACTTTTATTTATCAACAGACTTTTTAAAAACAAATATGCATAAAAGTTGCTGTATCACAAACCATTGCTGATCATTACAAGTCCTGTGTATTTGAAGTTATGATATGCTATTTGTATATCAAAGTTTAGCCTGGGAAAGATGAACTGCTTCAAATTTGGACACAAATGGAAAGTTAGATTTACATTCTGTTCCATATTTGTTGTAAGCACATTCTAGATTTGAATGCAATGAAGAATTTGCTTGGGAAATAATGAGACTGTTAATGCTGCATTGGTGAATTTTTTCGCCACTTAAATTTAAAATAAAACCACAAACTAATATTTGGAGGGTATTTAAGCAACCTGTCTCTTTCAGAACGCGTGTCAAGATATTAAAGCTCTTCTGAAAACTCTACTGCATTCGTACAATGAACGAAAGATTAGTTATTTGGAGAGATTTCAGATACAAGGGCTCTTCATCTTGGAAGCAGAGGTGGAGGAGGTTTGATGTTTTCAAAATTGTGAAGGATTTTAGTGAAATAAATAAGAAATGGGTGGCTGAAGAGTCAGGAATCAGTGGGACAGATTTAGTGATTGAAAGGAGGGCAAAATAAGGAAGCTTTTTTTAAAAACGCAAACTATTGGAAGTCTGTTTGTTGCTGTGGTTCTGTTCGCCGAGCTGGAAGTTTTTGTTGCAAACGTTTCGTCCCCTTCTAGGTGACATCCTCAGTGCTTGGTTTCCTCCTGTGAAGCTGTGGTGTTTCCTCCGGCATTTATAGTGGCCTGTCCCTGCCGCTTCCGGTTGTCAGTTTGGAACTATTGGAAGTCTGTTTGTAATGCTGACGTTAGACCCAAAATGATAGTGTTAAAGCTAGACCACATTAAAAAGAAATTTCCTCCTATTTTCTCCCTATTTTGAGCTAGCAGAATGGTTTTAAATAAAAAGTTCCTCTCTTTGGAAACAATGGGATCCCCTTGGTATTATCAAATTCGCAGTATATTAAGCAATATTTTTGATGACTTTTCACTAATGTGATTGGGAATACATTGCCCAAGAAATGGTGGAATCAAAAATCGTTTGAAAGGAAATTGGCTAAATTGCCAAAAGGAACCAATTTGCAGAGCTATGGTTCCCATGCCAGTTGGATTGCAGTTATTCATGGTGTAATTGTTGAAGGCAATTAGTAATGGGCAAATAAATGCTGATAATGCTTATTTCTGAAAAATATTTTTTTAAAGTGGGCTTAAGTGGTCTCCCTAATAGACAGAACAAGTGCAATGGGCCAAAGGGCCTCAGTGTTCTATCATGTCATTCTGTATACTTGAATATAAATTTATTCAATCTTTGGGCTCAACTTATTGATTTACAGATGGAATTCTTCTCTAGTCTTATATTGTTACTTCACCATTTGTATAGATTCTTGAAAGTACTCCTTTTTAAGAAGGTAATTTCAGTTTGGAGAACTTTTTTAACAAAAAGTGGTAATATGTTCTGAGCTACACGAAAACTGTAGGAGGAGGAGGAAGAGAAAATAAAGGCCCAACAAAATTGAGTCACTAGTTTGTTTTGACAATGTGTTTGTCCCTAGTGAGTAAATCATACAAACCAGGAGGAGCCCAGATTCTGTCCCCAGCCTGCACTAGATTAGTTAATTTCAGTGGGAATTGTAGAGAGGATGTGAGAATAACCTGAGAAGGGGAAATTGGTCAGTTTAGATCCTTAATTGACCTCAGGAGCTTGACACCAGAGGTACTATTCTTGGAGCTCCTACCAATGCCTTTTGTAACCTCGAGTAGCTAATTATTACTTTTAGTAAGAAGACCTTGCATGTGTTGTTTTAAATGGTTAATTCCATTATTAGTTGGAAGTTTATTTCTTCTGGCTATACAGCTTTCATTGCATTGTGTTAAGGGGGTGGGGATGGTGGGGGTGTGGAGTGGACAGACTGCACAATAGGAGTTGAATGGAGAAAGCAGTTGTAAACGAGAGAGCGGTTTTAAATCTATGAACAATGACAGATTCAGTAACCTGGGAATCAGAAAATTTTGTAAAGGCTCATGCTAATGAATTCCCTAAACTAGAGATTCAGCATTCAATCATAAAGCTGCAGAAGTTCAGGAAAATGTGATCATGGATAATGTGAATGCTATTAGAATGAACACTGATATTAGATGTGAGACACAGTAAGAAAGGATAGTAGCTTCTGGATAGAATGTTCTACCTTTTGTGTATAATGCACTAACTGTGGCCTCTATGGTCTGTGAAAGATAAGTTTAGGTGATTCCTTTGTGTAAAATGTTATCTTGAATAAAACTTGACATTTACTTGTTTTTAAAAAATTGCTGTGGTGTTTAAGAAATGTAATGCTTTTTGTGAGTGGCTTTCAACTTAACGGGCATAGATAATAATTAAGAATGTTAATGAATTCTTCTTCTTCTCCTTCTGTGTGAATCCGAAGACTCCATATGTGAACACCAATACAGTAAGGCAATGTTAATAAACTAATACATCACCTAAGTAAATGAAATAGTGAGAATGGCAAAAGAGCCCTTGACTGAAAATAAACTGATTCCTGCTGCATTGGA
Organism: Chiloscyllium plagiosum; assembly: GCF_004010195.1. Classification (NCBI taxonomy): domain Eukaryota; kingdom Metazoa; phylum Chordata; class Chondrichthyes; order Orectolobiformes; family Hemiscylliidae; genus Chiloscyllium; species Chiloscyllium plagiosum. The sequence goes on from NC_057734.1 coordinate 14,074,930, forward strand.
AGCATAGGTTGTCCAACTGAAATCATTTATCTGAGGCCACTACAGCAGAACCACCTGTAGTGCAACCTGACTTCTAGGCAAATCTGGATCTGCTTAATGCTTGCACTTGGACTGGTTCTGGACGAGAGAGGTCTGGTACTTGCCTTGTGCTGATTCTACCTATAATCCCTCAAATGCATGTAGGCTCAGTATCCGATATGGTAGCTGCAAATGTGAAATAATTGAAAGTGCTGTTTCTTCATTCTCCTCTTGATGTTCTTGGTCAGGTTGGACTTGGATATGTGGAAGGAAAAAGTTTGTCATGCATGGAAAGTAGAAAGTCAGTGAAACCCAGGTCCTGTGAACAAATGAATAAAATGACAATGTACATGTTTGCCTATTCTTCCTTTTTGATTAGTTCCTCTGATCTCCCCCATTTCTATCTTTCCTTTTTCTCCCTTTTAGAGGAATAAGTGTCTTGAAGTCTTTCTAGCTGAACTGAGCATAAGCTCTGGTGTGGGTGTAAGATTTTTTTAGTGCCAGTGCTAATTGTGAGGATGAAATAAAAATGTGAATTTTGAGTATGATACTTGATTGCTCAAATTGGCATTATTAACAATATCTAATGTATGAGGCTGCTGGTGCAGGTGATAAGGTTTGACATTTGGAAATACATTCACTGACCTCGACTACTTACTTGGGATTTTTGAAATTCTCACAGCACTGCACTCACTGATCCTTGGGGCTTGAGTCATTATGTTGACATCCACAATTATCTGCAACTACTGCCTTTTTGACAGGTACCTAGGGATTTTCCTTCTCAACCTCCAGGTTCAACCCTCCCCTCAGTGCATTCTTTCTTTGCCATCCCAATTTCCCAAAGTCAAGTTCTCTTCAGTCACAATTCAAAGAGCATCTCCCTTTTTAATAGGGAGCAGACTAGCTTTAAGTTGTACTAGTTAGCTACAATATTGAGGCCTTGCTAATGTCATAGAGCTCTTCAGCATGGAAACAGACCTTTTTTGTCTAACTTGTCTTAGCCCATTGAATGTTTTGGTGAATGTAAAGATCATTGAAATGACCAAACAGCATCAAGGTGACATTCTGCTTGCATTGCAACTGATCAATCAAGTTGTACATGCAATCCTGCATGCTTGTTTTCATCATCTATTCAATTTCAGCTTTATTTTTGTTCTTTTGAGGACTCCACAACACAATGGTCAAGATGTGTTGGGGCAGCCATTTATTTGCAGAAGTGGTATTTTGTAGCTTTAAGTCAATTTCCTGGGGACAGAAAGCTTTGCAAGATGGTATCTACAAAGTGTTGGGCAGAGCAATAGATGTGATCTATATGGACTTTAGTAAGGTGTTCGACAAGGTTCCCCATGGGCAACTGATTAGTAAGGTTAGATTCCGAATAGAGGGAGAACTAGCCATTTGGATGCAGAACTGGCTCAAAGATAGAAGATAGAGGGTGGTGGTGGAGGGTTATTTTTCAGATTGGAAGCCTGTGACCAGTGGAGTGGCACAAGGATCAGTGCTGGGTCCTCTACTTTTTGTCATTTACATAAATGATTTGGATGCAAGCATAAAAGGTACAGTTGGTAAGTTTGCAGACACCAAAGTTGGGGGTGTAGTGGACAGTGAAGAAGGGTACCTCCGATTACAACAGGATCTTGACCTGATGGGCCAATGGGCTGAGAAGTGGCAGATGGAATTTAATTCAGATAAATGTGAGGTGTTGCATTTTGGGAAAGCAAATCTTAGCAGAACTTAATGGTAAGGTCCTAGGGAGTGTTGCTGAACAAAGAGACCTTGGAGTGCAGGTTCATAGCTCCTTGAGTGGAGTTGCAGGTAGATAAGATAGTGAAGAAGGCTTTTGATATGCTTTCCTTTATTGGTCAGAGTATTGAGTACAGGAGTTGGAAGGTCATGTTGCAGCTGTACAGGACATTGGTTAGGCCACTGTTGAAATGTGTGCAATTCTGTTCTTCCTATTGGAAAGATGTTGTGAAACTTGAAAGGAGAGGCTGAACAGGCTGGGCTGTTTTCTCTGGAGAGTCAGAGGCTGAGGGATGACCTTAGCGGTTTACAAAATTGAGGGGTATGGATAGGGTAAATAGGAAAAGTCTTTTCCCTGGGGTTGAGGAGTCCAGAATTAGAGGGCATAGGTTTAGCGTGAGGGGGAAGGATATATAAAAGAGACCTAAGGGGTAACTTTTTCATGCAGGCTTGGAATGTATGGAATGAGCTGCCAGAGGAAGTGGTGAGGCTGGTACAATTACAACATTTTAAGAGGCATTTGGATGGGTATATGAATAGGAAGGGTTTGGAGAGGTGGGACTAGATTGGGTTGGGATATCTAGTCGGCATGGACAGGTTGGACTGAAGGGTCTGTTTCCATGCTGTGCATCTCTGACTGTATGGATACAATTGAATAACACAGTGCAGAATGTGTAGGTATGAACCCACAGTGCTGTCTGCCTCATGGTGGATTAGCACAGTTGGAAATGTACAAAGCAAATAAACTAATGGTGTGACTTGGAAATTATCCCTTAATCTTTGAATTTTTTTTTAGGTACTACGCAGGCTGGGCTGATAAATATCATGGTAAAACCATCCCTATGGATGGAAACTACTTCTGTTATACGCGTCATGAGCCAGTTGGTGTGTGTGGGCAAATCATCCCGGTGAGTGAATACAGAAAACTTTAAGAAGTTTTACTGTACAGATGAGAAGCAATCTTTGCTTTCCATTTTCATAAGGTTCTTGATGCATATTTTAGAGCGGTTGTTATTTGAGGCATTTTGTTTCAAATGAATTGGTTAACACTGATTTCTTCATCTAAATTTTTTTTATAGATTTTTTATTAGAAATTTAACATTTTTACAAGTTTACAAAAATAAATGAAACTCTCAGAAATAAAAATTGATATACAATTAGCTCAAATATACAATAGCCAAAATTTAACAAAAAACAAAAACAAATAAAAAAAAACTGAAAAAAGAAAAAAAACCAAAAAACTCAACTATCTACTAATCTAACCTACAACTAACCAGAGTGTATATTTAAGTCTCCTACATGCTCGGAATGTGAATATACAATAGCCAAAATTTAACAAAAAAAACAAAAACAAATTTAAAAAAAAACTGAAAAAAGAAAAAAAAACAAAAAACTCAACTATCTACTAATCTAACCTACAACTAACCAGAGTGTATATTTAAGTCTCCTACATGCTCGGAATGTGTTAACATCAGATGTAATAAAACCCGTATTCGTGCGGGATTCCTCCCCCGAGGGGCCCCGGACCAGCCAGGTTTGTAATCTCAATTAAGATCATCTAAATTTTAATACGAAAAACTTATTTGTATCTATTTATGATGAATTTTGTGCTAATAGGACTTGCACAACATTCAAGCAAAGTTACCTGATCATATTATTGGAGACTTTTCTGAGACAGGATTTATAATTATTTGGAAAAGCATAGTTTATTAGAGATAGTCAGCATGACTTTGAGAAGGGCAGGTCATGCTTCCCAAACCTTAATGAATTATTTTGAGAATGTGACAACACAACACAAATTGACGAAAGTAGAGTAGTGGATGTGGTATATGTGGATTTTAGCAAGGCGTTTTGATAAGATTCCCCATGAGTCATTCAGAAAGTAAGGAGGCATGGAATACAGGGAAAATTGGCAGGTCCGTAGAAGGCAGAGGGTGATAGTAAATGGAAAGTTTTCAGCCTGGAGCTTGGTGACCAGTGCAGTTCTACAGGGATATGTTCTGGGAGCTCTGCTGTTTGTGATTTTTATAAATGACTTGGATGAGGAAGTGGAAGAGGGGTGTGATTAGTAAGTTTGCTGATGACATGAAGGTTGGAGTTGTGGATAGTGTGGAGGGCTGTTGTAGGTTGCAACGGGACCTTGACAGGATGCAGAGCTGGGCTGATAAGTGGCAGATGGAGTTCAACCTGGAAAAGTATGAAGTGATTCATTTTGGAAGGTCGAATTTGAATGCAGATTACAGGGTTAAAGGCAGGATACTTTGCTGTGTGGAGGAACAGAGGAATTTTGGGATCCATATCCATAGATCACTCAAAGCTACCCCACATGTTGATAGGGTTGTTAAGGCCTATAATGTGTTGGCTTTCATTAGCAGGGGGATTGAGTTTAAGAGCTGCGAGGTTATGCTGCAGCTCTATAAAGCCCTTGTTAGACAGCACTTGGAATATTGTGTTCAGTTCTAGTTGCCTCAAAAAAGGAAAGATGTGAAAGCTTTAGAGAAAGTGCAGAGGAGATTTACCAGGATACTGACTGGACTGGAGGGCACGTCTTATGAAGAAAGGTTGAGGGACCTAGGGCTTTTCTTATTGGAGCGAAGAAGAATAATAGGGGACTTGATAGAGGTGTACAAAATGATGAGAAGCATAGAGTACCTGCTCAGGACCTAGCTGTATTGTCAGTACTTGCTCATGAGAAACACATGCAGCATGTTAGTGCAATTTGGCAATTGGAATTAGGTTAAATACCAATACTTGGGTTAGTAAAACAAGTTGAGTGGAAGACTATAATAGAAGTTACAAATTGTTTGTTGGTAACCTGATTACTTTGGAAAAATTCAAAATTATTTTAAACTGGGCAACTGTATATTTGTAATTTTCCAAAGCTGCATGTTGCTTTTTAAATATTTTGGTACTTACCTTGTTCATCCTTAATTTAAATATATATATTTTGCCCTAAACTCTGGTTTTAATCAAATAGCCAGGCTAATCACTTTGTCTGATCCTGAGGAACCATGTTAAATAGTACAGTGGTCCAATTTAACCAGATGGCTCACTGTTGGTTTCTGCTCAGAAAGGCAACCAATATATCCTGAAGCTAACATCATTGCAAATAGCCGCAGAAGTAATAGAAATATCGTTTGAATTTGGAAAATGGGTGGATTGCTTCACGATTAAAATGAAGTTTCCAATCAAGATTGAAGTATTATTTGCCTATTTCTGTGAGACCATGTATACATGGATGCAGTGGAGATCCTTAGATCTGTTTCAAACTTAAGTACCTGAGTAAATGATGCATGCCTTTAAATACTAAACATTTCTCAATCACTGTAAACAACCCCAAACATTATTACTCAGTTGGCAGCCAGCCAGGCTGGAACTCCTTTTGGGTATCAATAACAACTGTAAAGAAATACCCTACATCAGAAGGTGTGGTAGTCTTAGAGTTACCGAAAAAGTGAGGGTTACTAGGCTGCTTATTCTACAGTTCACACCTGCCAAGTTGGCATTCTGATTTCTTTATTTGGAATTGCTTGTGAAACTTGTCCAATTCCAAACGGTCGAGTTCCTTTTTGGTTTCTGCAAATCGTCCATTTTATGATCTCTATTATAACTTAGTTGCTTCACACCAGCTGGAATGTTCATTCTTCCTAACTGTGGCTGGAACTTGGGCACAGTAACCTATTTACCTTGGAGAGCTGCTTTCTACATTGTTTTCTGTCTGGCTTGCAGCTAACGTTTGTTTTTCCCAGTCCGCTGTAAAGTCTTATTGATTCTCACATCTTTGGCCTTATCCAACAACTATTAATAATTTCTATGTATTTCTTTATTTTAACATCCAATTCTATCTCTTTTTCAGTGGAATTTTCCACTGTTAATGCAGGCCTGGAAGCTTGGACCAGCACTAGCAACTGGAAATGTGGTGGTGATGAAGGTGGCAGAGCAGACCCCATTAACAGCGCTCTATGTTGCAAATTTAATCAAGGAGGTAGGGCTAAGTTTATTTTAAATTGTTTTTAAAAATAATTAATTAAATGTGCTAAAAGAAAATTGCACTTCCTTGAATATTGCTCATTGGTTTTGTCGTCGTAATTTGTTCATTAATGCCCTTCGGGGAGGAAGTTTCCCTTCCTTATTCCAGCTTGCCCCTGTTTCTGGATCCACTACAGCATGATTAATAGCGCCTCAGCTGCCCTCTGAAATGGCTGTGTTAAGCTACTTGGTTCTTTCAAACTGCTATTTAAAAAAAAAAAGCATATGGTCTGTAAAGGGTTTAAATAACATAGCTCTCACACACACTCGGGCAGTTAGTGAGATGCCAACATTTTATTGTCTAGTCTGCAATGTTCACATCTGAAGAAAGATTTTTGTCTTGAAAAGTTTCCAATTTCACTTTGGCTATGGGAATGTGATGAGACCATATCTTGATTGTTGGTGTAGGATGGAAAGTAACAGTATAACTCGCCTATGGTCACTTTCTTATTTATAAGTAGTAACGATATCGGTTGATTGTTTGCATTCTAATCTACTTTCTGTGAAGGTGTAGAATAAAGGAGGAGGAAGGAAACTTCATTTAGAAACCAAAGTTGATTTAAACAATACCTAAGCCTTCAAGATGATGTTGAAGCATTCTGAAATAGCTCCTGTTTCCTTGAATATTGCTTTGGCTTTGCACACGATGTTACTGTCGTGTGCTTATGGGTGCCTTATTGATGGTGGTGATGTCACCTGTTGTATAAATCTAATTTTCTGCCAATCCATTGATATGCAAAGTTCTTGGAGCAGACTTTTGTTGCCTATTGCAATGGATTTCCACAGAGATGCCTGCAAGAGTTGTTGCAACAGTTTTTGAAGAAAGCCAGGGCTTGGAGACATTGGATCCTGAGCTGACTTGATTTTCTGCTTGGGTATTCCTGCCTCAATTCATAGTAGTCACCTGTATCATTGAAGCATGATTTTCTATTTTTAATATTGACTTCCTCCTGTCGTAATGGATAGCATTCTATTAAAAGTAAAAATACTATGGATGCTGGAAATAAGAAACAATTCTGGAAAAGCTCCAGTCTGGCAGCATCTGTGGAAAGGGAAGGTGTTATGGTTTCACATTTAGTAAGGCTCGCTCTTTCTTGACAGATAGTATCAGACCTACAATATTCCTCCAGCCTTGTTTGTTAGTGTTCTGTTAGCTGCCTTATCACTTGCTCTACCTGCATACTAACTTATGACCTGTGATAGAGCCCCTAGATCCCTCTATGCCTCAGAATTTTGCAATTGTTCTGTTTTAAATAATGTTTTTATTCTTCCCCATCAGTGACCATCTTCAAATTTTTCCAAATTATGCTCCTGTTTGAAAGATGTTTCCCTATTCGATTGTATCAGCCTGTAATCTTCAGAACATCCTTTTCTACTTATCTGTGTATCATCTAAAAATGTAGCCGCCATGTCTTTGTCTCCTTCATCTTAGTAATTGATATAAATTGTAAAAGGTTGAGGCCCCAGCAGCAATCCCTGCAGGATCACACTTGTCACACCCTGCTAAACCAAAAAAGGCTGATATCTGCATGTTCTGTTTTCAGTCTTCCATCCATGCTAGTATATTGGCCTTTATACCATGTGTTCTAATTTGTGCCAAACCTTTTATGTAGAATCCTCTTAAATGCCTTCTGAAAATCCAGATATAGTACATCTCTTACCCGCTTACCCATGATGTATGTTACTCCTTAAAGAATTGATTTATTGTGGGATCCCCTAGCCCTGTTTATTTCATGATTCTTCTGTTTTGGAATGTAAATAGTCCTGAGTTATGGCTTCACTAGATTACACTTGATTTTTATATGTGCCTGGTGTAGCCTCTGGTATGCCCTTCTGCACTTTTCATTGAATCAAGTTTAATTCTGCTGCTGTTGACCAACATTAGCTCTTGAATGCACAAGTTTGAGTTGCTGGACCTGTTTGAAGTCTCTCCCTCGTTTTGAAATGGTAGAAGTGCCCCACAGCGCACTGGATGGAATCCTTGATGTGAAGGTCTGACTTCAACGTACTGACTGGTGGTCAATCCAATGTGTACTGTCATGAGTAGCTGCATCTATGATGGGTAGATTGGTGAGAATGACTTTGGTAAATTTTTCTTATTATTGGTTCTAACCCCAAATCGCATAGACCCATCTTGACCAGTTGTCTCCGTAGTGATGCTACTGAGCCACTGTTGGTGATGGATGTTGAAGTCCCCCGTCCAGTGCACATTAAATGCTCTTACCATCTTTAATGTTTCCTCCAAATGTTGTTCAAATGGAGTATTGATTAATCAACTGAGTGGCGTGAGGTAGGTGGTAATTATTGTGAATTTTCCTTATCTATGTTTGACCTGATGCCATGAGGCATTGTGGGGCCTGGAGTCCATGTTGTGAACTCCTGGAGAAATTTAGATTAGATTAGATTAGATTACATTACAGTGTGGAAACAGGCCCTTCGGCCCAACAAGTCCACACCGCCCCGCCGAAGCGTAACCCACCCATACCCTAGATTTACCTCTTACCTAACACTATGGGCAAATTAGTATGGCCAATTCACCTGACCTGCACATCTTTGGACTGTGGGAGGAAACCGGAGCACCCGGAGGAAACCCACGCAGACACGGGGAGAACGTGCAAACTCCACACAGTAAGGAAATTCCTTCCTTACTCTTTACTGCTGTGCTGTCAAATTTGGTGAGTCTGTCCTGCAGATGTGATAGGATATATCCAGATTTGGTGATGATGGTATCTGGGACATCGTGTGATTCCATAAGTGTGACAATATCAAGCTATTGGTTGACTAGTGTGTGGGACTGTCCAAAGTTTGGTATAGTCCTGTGATTTTGGTAAGGTGGACGTTGCAATGTCAACATCGTCATCGGTGCCTAGGTCGATGCTGTCTGGTGCTTCCGTTCAAAGGTTTTGCTCCTTATTTAAATTTTGTTTTGGTTTAATACAGCTGAATGGCTTGCTAGAAGACAGTTGAGAGTTCTTGATAGTGTTGTGGACCTGGAGTCACATGTTGGCCAGACCAGGTAAAGTTGGTAGGTTTCTTCCATAAAGGACATTTGTAAAAACCCTTCTGGTTTACTACAATCAATGGTCATTGTTAGGTCAGCTTTTAATTCCAGTTATTTACTGAATTCAGATTTTGCCATCTGCCATGTTGGGATTCTAACCCATGTCTCCAGAATATTAAATTGGGATTCAGGATTACTAGTTCAATGAGATTACCACACACTTGCTGCTTCCCTCTTGTTCATATAGTTTAACCCTTTCACACTCGATATCCAGGCTCTCACTGTTGTCAGCCCACGTCATTATTTGATCCAGTTCTGGCTGAATGGTAGATATGAGTTGAATGGAGTTGAAAGATGGTTTATTGCTGATGAAGCAACTGTAGATATTTGGGACCAGAGTACTGCTATAAGGAGTTCCTAGAGCTGACATGATTAGCCTCCAACAGCCACTGGAGATTTTTTCCTTGGTTTCCATTGACTTCAATTTTACTAGGATTCCTTGGCGTCATATAGGTTGGAATACCTAAAATATCAAGGGCAGTCTTCCTGGTGTACCCTGTAGAGTTTGACCATTCTGTCCATATTTACATTGAGGCTATAATGAAGTCTGACAACATCCAAGCCAAGTATCTCTTAACAAATGATTGGTAAGAGCCATTTGATAGGACTGTTGATGACCGACTGTTCCCATTAATTTGCAATAGATACCAGAGTCTGGATCTCCAAAGCTAGAGATTTATTTTTCTCAAACTATCAGCCACAAAGTTTATAAATGACACTATGGGACGAGAGAGAAGAGAGCAGGTGTTAAAGGTGCAAAGGTGTACTGACCCATGTAAATTAGGTGAACCAATCATCACTCTAAAATTTCAGCAAGGGCAGCACTTGATGGCACTGATGTATATGTTTTTGGCATAACTGCTAGGATTGCATTTTACATATATTCAATTCACTTTTTTATATCATTTCAATTGGAAAAATAGATGAATGTTGATGGCAGAAATATGCTTGAATTGGATTTGTGGGAAGGATTTTCAGTCAGTTTCTCTTAATTACTGTCACATTACACATTTTTTAAACAGGCAGGATTTCCACCAGGAGTCGTGAATATTATTCCTGGTTTTGGAGAAACCGCAGGAGCAGCAATTGCCTCACATATGGATGTTGATAAAGTTGCATTCACAGGATCCACAGAGGTCAGTTTGGAAATTGAGGCACTTCAAGTCAAACTCTGGAAGTTTACAGATTGGATCAGTGAATAGCTCATTCATTCATTCATAGAATGCACAACAAGTACAAATCCTGGAAATGTAATACTCAATTGAACTGTATAAATCTGTCTAGTTTATATGCAGTAATACATTTTATTTAATTGGGATTTTTATTACATTTCACTGTGCTATAATATCCTTGCTATGAAAGCTCTTCAGTTATTGGCCAACCAGAATAGTTATTGCATTCCTGCCCCTCTATTACCAAAGCTTGCTTCAAACAATGCACACTTGCATACAGTTCTGCAGTTGATCTGTCTTGGTTGTGTGCTCCTGAATTAAGCCATGCAAGCATGTAGATGTCAATTGAACTACTGGATCAACACCAGTAAATAAAAGATTCTATAGAAATAAATTCAGGCCTTGGAGGTCATTTAACTAATGATTTTGGAATACTTTATTTTGGGCTCATGAGCTACACTGTCTTGCCATATCCTGATGATGATTTCTTGTATTTCACTATTTCCTGTTCACCGTTTACTTTTTCTTAATATACTTGTTTTTTCAGAAGTGTGTTCCTGTCTTATTCTCAGGTTGGTCACCTGATCCAGCAGGCTGCAGGAAAAAGTAACTTGAAGAAGGTGACACTGGAACTTGGAGGAAAAAGCCCAAATATTATCCTCTCTGATGCTGATCGTAAGAAATCCTTTATTACATGCAGCTTGAGTTCCACTAATCATGACTTAAAAGCAGAAGTTGCTGGTAAGAGTCAGCAGATCTGGCAGCATCTAGAACATAGAACATAGAACAGCAGATCTGGCAGCATCTAGAACATAGAACATAGAAAAATACAGCGCAGTACAGGCCCTTTGGTCCTCGATGTTGCACCGATCCAAGCCCACCTAACCTACACTAGCCCACTATCCTCCATATGCCTATCCAATGCCCGTTCAAATGCCCATAAAGAGGGAGAGTCCATCACTGCTGCTGGCAGGGAATTCCATGAACTCACGACTCGCTGAGTAAAGAACCTACCCCTAACATCTGTCCTATACCTACCACCCCTTAATTTAAAGCTATGCCCACTCCTTGCCACAGAGTGCTGTAGAGACAGAGTTCTTGTGTATGTTTAAACTGAGATAGATTCTTGATCAGTTGGAGAATCAAGCGCTACAGGGAAAGGGGCAAGGAAGTGGAATGAGGACTGTTGGATCAGCCACGTATCAAGGAATGTTGGACCAGCAGGCTCGAGTGGCTGGAAGGTATGCTCCTGGCTCTATTTCTTATAGTCTTAATACATTCTCCTAGAAACAGAGATTGTTGAAGACGGTTAAGGGAATAGGTTTCCTCAATGTAAAGGTTGTTGTTTATGAAAACATCCAGACGAGAGATATTTCATTGTAAATCTGCAAAAACTTTTAATGGAAGACTGAGAAAATCTTGGTAGCGTGAGTGCTCGTGGGAAAAAAAGCATCGCAGCTTATGAGACTGGAACAGTTAAATGAAACATGCAGATCTGGTAGTGAAGGAAAATTACCTCAAGTTTTGAATAACTAGAACGTTTTTAGATTGATTCACTCATGGAACATGGGTGTTGCTGGCTAGCTGGCATTTATTGCCTGTCCATTGTTGCCCTGTGAGAAGGTGGGAGTCAGCTGCCTTTCTGAGCCATTGCAGCCCATGGACAGTAAGGAGACCCACAATGCTATTAGGGAGGGAATTCCAGGATTTTGACCCAGTGACAGTAAAGAAGAATGACACATTTCTAAATCAGGATGGTGACTGGCTTGGAGACACTTGCAGGTGGTGGTGTTCTGATGTATCTGCTGTCCTGGTCCTTCTAGATGGAAGTGGCTCTGGATTTGGAAGGGGCTAAGGATCTTTCATGAATTTCTGCAGTGTATTTTGTAGATATACACACTATCACTACTAAATGTCGATGGTGAACAAAGTGGGTGCAGTGCCAATCAAGTGTGCTGCTTTGTCCTGGATGATGTGAAGCTTTTTGAGTGCTACTGGAGCTGTACTTTTACAGTAAAGTGGGGAGTACTCCATCACACCTGTGCCATGTAGATCATGGACAGGGTTTAGGGAGTCAAGAGTTGATTTATTCAATGCAGTATTCCGAGCCTCTGAGCTACTCGTGCAGTCACTGTGTTTATATAGAATCCCTACTATTTGGAAAGAGGCCCTTTAGCCCAACATGTCCAACACCATCCCCCGAAGAGCATCCCACCAAAAAACATCTCCCTACCTTGTCCCTGCAACCCCCACGGCTAATCGCCAAACCTACACATCCCCAGACAATGGACAATTTAGCATGGCTAATGGCTAATCCATCTAACCTGCACATCTTTGGACAGAGAAAGGAAACCACAGCACCTGGAGGAAACCCTTGCAGACATGGGAGAATGTACAAACTCCACATAGACATTTGCCCAAAGCTGGAAATGAACCCAAGCCCCCTGTGCTGTGAGGCAGCAGTGCTAAGCACTGAGCTACCGTGCCACCCCAGGTGGTGCGTCCAGATGAGTTGCTGGTCAATGGTAACCTCCAGGATATTGAGAGTGGCGGATTCAATGATGGTAACACACTGAATAATTAAAGGTTGTGGTCATAATGTCTCTTAGTGTTGCTTGCTGGAAGAAGTCCGGCTCTGAATTGATGAGATGGGCTTCAAACACTGTGGCACATCTGGGAGGAGGAGAGTTCCCTGGAAGCTTTGTTTCAGGATACAGTCGCATCTGGTAGATTAATTATTTCAAATTTGGTAAGTAGGGTGTCACTGCAAGTGAGGCAGGTCGAGGGATTCTGCATTCAGGAACAGAGGAGCCTCAGCTCTTGACCTTGTCCAACAGGTACGAGGTATTTGCTCCCTGTGTGAATGAGGAAAAGGGCTGCAGGGAGAATGAATCAATTGACCACTGCACCATGGGACGGGAGGCCATTTAAGAAGCAGGAGCAAAAAGACAAGTGGTAGTTGTAAGGGATTCTATAATTAGGGGGATAGTGCTCTTAGCTCTCTCTTCAGATCCTTCCTGGCTACCTTATAACTCTCAATTGCCCCAATTGAACCTTCACGCCTCATCTTTACATAGGCCGCCCTCTTCCCTTTAACAGGGGATTCCATTCCTTATTAAACCACGGCTCCCTCTCACAACCCTTTCCTCCCTGCCTGACAGGTACATAATTATCAAGGACACTCAATAGTTGCTCCTTGAACAAGCTCCACATATCAATTGCGCCCATCCCTCGAAGCCTACTTTTCCAAGCCACGCATCCTAAGTCGTGCCTCACCGCATCATAATTTTCCTGCCCCAAGTGCTCACCTACCTCCAATTCTAACACCTGGCCTGGTTCGTTACCCAGAACCAAATCCAGTATGGCCTCACCTCTTGTTGGCCTGTCTACATATTGTCAGGAAACCCTCCTGCACACATTGGACAAACACCGACCCATCTAACGAACTCGAACCATAGCTTTCCCAGTCAATATCTGGAAAGTTAAAGTCCCCCATAACAACCACCCTATTACTTTCACTCCTCTTCTCCTGAATCATCCTCGCAATCCTTTCTTCTATGTATCTAGGACTATTAGGAGGCCTGTTTTAAAAAAAAAAAACTCCTAACAGGGTGACCTCACCTTTCCTATTCCTAACCTCAGCCCAAACTCAGATGGCGAGTCTTCATCCATCATCCTTTCCATTGCTGTAATACTATCTTTAACAAGCAATGCCACACCTCCCCCTCTTTTACCCCACCTCTGACCCTACTGAAACATTTAAACCCTGGAACCTGCAACAGCCAATCCTGTCCCTGTTCTACCCATGTCTCCGTAATAGCCACAACATCGAAATCCCAGGTACCAATCCACGCTGCAAGTTCACCTACCTTACTTCGTATACGTCTTGCATTGAAGTATACACACTTCAAGCCACTTTCCTGTTTACAGGCACCCTCCTTTTGAGATTGATGCCATGTTCCTAACCTCCCTACACTCCAGGTCCTGCACCCTATAGCTACAGTCTTGGTTCCCATGCCCCTGCAGAGTTAGTTTAAACCCCCCCTCCCCAAGAGCACTAGCAAACCTCCCCCCCAAGGATACTGGTGCCCCTCAGGTTCAGGTGTAGACCATCCTGTTTATAGAGGTCCCACCTTCCCCAGATAGAACCCCAGTTATCCAGATACCAGAATCCCTCCCTCCTGCACCATCCCTGTAGCCACGCATTTAACTGTTCTCTCTCCCTATTCCTCGACTCTATCACGTGGTACAGGTAACAAACCAGCGATAACAACTGTTTGTTCTAACTCTGAGGTTCCAACCTAGCTCCCTGAAAGCCTGCCTAACATCCTCAGCCCTCTTCCTACCTATGTCGTTGGTGCCAATGTGGACCACAACTTCGGGCTGCTCCCCCTCCCCCTTAAGGACCCGGAAAACACGATCAGAGACGTCATGTACCCTTGCACCTGGGAGGCAACATACCAACCGTGAGTTTCTCTCGCCCCCACAAAACCGCCTATCTGTGCTCCGAAATATCGAGTCCCCAATAACTATTGCTTTTGCTTTGCTCTTCTCCACCCTTCCCTTCTGAGCAACGGGGACAGGCTCCGTGCCAGAGGCCTGTACCCCATTGCTTACCCCTGGTAAGTTTTCCCCCCCACAAGTATCCAAAACGGTATACTTGTTCTTGAGGGGAACGGCCGCAGGGGGTCCCTGCACTGGCTGCTTCCTCCCAGTCCCCCTCACTGTCACCCATCTATCTGCCATCTTTGGAGTTACTACTTCCCTAAAGCTCCGATCTATGACCCCCCTCTGCCTCCCAAATGATCCTAAGATCATCCAACTCCAGCTCCAGTTCCCTAACACGGTCTTGGAGGAGCTGGAGATGGGTGCATTTCCTGCAAGTGTTATCAGCAGGGACGACCATCTGTGAAGAGAAACCAGATCCAGTGACTCTGCCTCTGAGGAAGGGCCGCCAGACCCAAAATGTCAACTGATTTCTCTTCTCAGAATCTGTCAGACCTGCTGAGCTTTTCCAGCAACTTCTATTTTTGCTTCTGGTTTACAGCATCTGCAGTTATTTCGGTTTTTATCCACTAATCTTGTGTTTGTATCTGACTGGAGAGATTACATTAAACTGCTGGGATCAATAAAACTCAATTTTTGTTGCTGCTAACTATGCATTCACATGCGTATGCGCACGCGTGTTTAATATCTTAAACGTATGTGTATATTGAGGGAGGTGATGGCCTACTGGTATTTATTGGTGGACTGTTAATCTAAAGACCTGGTTTAGAATCCCGCCATGGCAAATGGTGGAATTTGAATTCAACAGAAAAATCTGGAACTGAGTCTAACGATGACCATGATTCCATTGTAGGTTGTTGGGAAAACCCATCTGGTTCATTAATGTCCTTTAGGGAGGGAAACTGCCATCCTTGGTCTGGCCTACACGTGACTCCAGACCCACAGTAATGCGATTGACTCTTAACTGCCCTTTTGGACAATTAGGGATGGGCAATAAATGCTGGCCTAGCCAGCGATGCCCTCATCCCATGAATGAATAAAGAATTTAAAAAATAATAAATGATAAAGAATGTGTACATTGTTTTATTTTTGAAAGGAACAAATTGAGAATTTTAGTCCACAATGTCATCCTTCCCCTCTAAGAATTTATGAAAAGCTGTTCAACTTAATTTTTTGCTTGAATTTGCTTATACAATATATATGGTCAGAAGTAACGGTTCATTGTTTAGGTGCAGATTCAAGCTTCCCCAGCTAGATTAAGCTGACATTGCCTTTGTAAAATATCCTGCTATTGCGATAGAAAGGAGCATCAAATGTTAGTTACTACTTGGGCCTACTTGCAGAGTTCAGAGATCTACTGTCCTCGTCTTTGCTTTGCTCTTTTTTTGATTAGAGCAAGAAAGTAAAACTAAAGTCAACATAGTCCAAGAGAGCCATATGGCTGCTCTGTTTATTACAGAAAACCTGAGGGTTACCACACCTCAGGCAAGGAGAGAGGATGAGAAGGAGAGTCCTTCATGATAACCTCAGCCAGTGTGAGAATTGAAACTCTACTATTGGCACTACTTGGCATTGCAAATCATTGTCCATCCAAATATTGTTGGGGTTGGTTAGCTCAGTTGGCTGAACAGCTGGTTTGCAATGCAGAGTGATGCCAACAGTGTGGGCTCATGAGGTTACCATGAAGGTCTCTCGTTCTCAATGTCCCCCTTCATCTAAGGTATGTTGACCCTTGTGTTAAAACACCACAGTCAGCGCACTCTTCCCCCTCCCCATCCCAAAAGTCATAACTAGAACCTGAAGGAAGTAATCTGCAGATTTGGTCTGGAGGAGGATTTACCTCCAGACCTGAATGTTAAAGTGTCTTTCTTTAGCAACAAACTTGAAATAAACCAAAAATGTGTTTTTATTTCAGTAATTTCTCCCGTCTCAATAAAAATGTTCTGTTAAATGTTCTAACTGACACTGACTTTGTTAATTTTCCAGTTGATCATGCAGTTGAGGAATCCCATACAGCTCTATTCTTTAACCAAGGACAGTGCTGCTGTGCTGGGTCACGTACATATGTTCAAGAGTCTATCTACAACAGATTTGTGGAGCAGAGTGTGGAAAGAGCAAAACTTCGAACTGTAGGAGATCCGTTTGATTCCAAGAATGAGCAGGGGCCACAGGTAAATGTATACTGAATTGAAAACTAGTTGAGAATGTTTGGTTTTTTGCCATTTAAGGAATGCTATCATTTTTGCCGCCCTTGCTATAGAAAGGACATGTATGGCACTTCTAACCATTACAGTCAGGCTGGAATTTATACCCTACGCTAGGAGAGAGCAGAGTGCAAAATTAGCTGCTGTTGTGGTAGCACATGCAAGTCATTACCCACCTTTACTTGGACTTTACCAATTAATAACCATTTAAGAGCTTCCTCCTGCTGTTTTTACCTATGGCGAGAGTGCCATTGCCATATGGCAAGGCAGCCAAGCGAAAACTAGTGGCCATGGAGATGCGAACAGAGTCACTCATGTTTGGGCGCTCTCTTCTGCTTTTGGTAACTCTGCTAGCATTAGAGATGCTTCTTCTTGAATTGGCTGGTAGCTCTTGGATGCTAATCCTCCTTTTTGATCGCAGCAAATATACAGCCAATGGCATAGCCAACATCTCAAAGATTTTAGTATCAGTTTTGTTTGTTTTTTACTCCTCCAAGTAAATATTTTTTTTTAATTTCTTGGTCACTAGCTTCTGTCTGGTATTGATTGCACCCACTAACTCACTGGTGTGTACAGTAGAATTGCTACACTAAATTAATGCCAGTGCAAAGGATAACTGCCTCTTATGTGCCTCCAATCATACTGAAGAATGTACCTAAAGAAAGGGAAGTCGAGGGAACGATTCCGGTTCTCCTAAAAATAGTCATTGCTACATTTGATCTGATTTTCTGCCAGCCTTCATTCTGACTTTGCTAATAGTGTCAAATTCATAAATTATTCTTAAGCAGGTGTGAAGAATTACTTTAACTGGTAGTTGTGATACCTTTTAATGTTAGAATTCTGTTGACACTTGCTATCTGACTCACCAATGAAAAGTAGCACTTGTTAGAAACTAGTTGATGCAAATTTAAAAATCACACAACACCAGGTTATAGTCCAACCTGGTGGTGTGACTTTTCACTTTTTTACACCCCAGTCCAACACTGGCATCTCAAATCTTGATGCAAATGATATTGAATTACAGTAAGAGTTGACTGCATTCAAGGAGGTTGGGGAATGATTTGAACAGAAAATGACAAAGTACATGAAATGATTTCACTGGAATCTTAAGTTCCGGATGGATACTAATTTAATGGAAAAAGTAAAAGATTTGTATTTGTACAGCGCCTTTCATACCACAAAGGTCCTGATATGATTTGCATATAGTGATGTGATTTACATATATTAAACAGTCATCGTTATAATTTTAGGAATTGTAACAGCCAAATTGAACGCAAAGTCACATAAATAGTAATATGGTGATTAGATAATCTGTTTTCGCGAGACCATTGTTGAAGAATAAATGTTGGCCGTGTGTAGGATAGCCCCCTCAAATTTCTTTTGAAACAATACCACAGGATGCTTTATATTCACCTAAGGAGAGCAGCCAATGCATCTGTATCACATGTTATGTGATTTATTGCACCTCCGATACTGAGTAGTGTCAGCCTTGACTTTATGCTGAAGCCCTGAAGAGCCACACAGAATGATTCTTCAATGTGCTTACAAATATTTGGTTTTTAGCTATCAGTCCTGGTCATTGGAACATTTTATGTGAATTTAACAACTGTTGATAACCAGTTATTGTATGTTTATTACAGGTAGATGAAGAGCAATTCAATAAAATTCTGGGATACATTAGTAGTGGAAAAAAGGAAGGAGCCAAACTTCTCTGTGGGGGAGGAGTGGCAGCAGATCGTGGGTTCTTCATCCAGCCAACTGTGTTTGGAGATGTGAAGGATGATATGATTATTGCTAGAGAGGAGGTGAGTTCACACTCCTTTGCAAAATCATGACTAGGATAACAATCTTGTTTCAGAATCAAGAGCTCAGAATATTAGTTGAAAATGTTAAGTTGTATCAGGTTTGCTTTATTATTATTATCTTTGTATTTTGGTAGAAGATTATGGTTTCAAAATTAAAATGTATAATATGGCAACCAGAACTTTACAGTGCTCCAAGTATAGACTAACAAATTTCAGTACGAGTTTAGCACATTTTATAGTTTTTCGATCCCCTTCATTTTGATGACTGCAAATTTTAGTTGTTTTTCTATTAACTATTTTAGACTTTGGAGTAAAATTGCAAATGACAGTGGTCCCACTACTGGTCTTTATGGATCAGTACTTCACATCTTCTGTCACTTGGCTACCTTCTCTGTCTTCCAGCTTTTCTTTTTTGCACTGATCTTTTCTCATTTTTCTATGGTGTAGCACCTTATCAAAGGCCTTTTGGAAATCTGTTGTATCTACTCCAATATCCTTGTCAATTCTCATCAAAATCTAATGATATTAGTAACGTAAGACTTGCTCTTAAAATGCATGTTGACTTTGTTTTGATTCTTTTCGCTTATCCTTTAGTGGGGGTTCCATTATTTTTCCTTCTACTAATGTTGACTGATTTATTGTTCCTTGACATATTCTAAAACCATCTTTTAAATACAAATGTGAATTTAGTCATCTGGTACTCTGATGCACATCTTTTAACTAAACTTAAGTAAAATATTTAAGTCAAAATTGTTTAATAAATTGGTGATTGTGTCACAGTTGTTGACCCGTTTTCCTATTCGTGTTACCAAGAGGAATTGATGGCCCTATTAGCTACTCTGGATAGTGATAATTAATGAGAACCACCTACACTTTTATATGGTGTCTTTTAATAGAATAAAATATTACGAGGTACTTTGGGCATTATAAACCAATAGATTACACACTTTACATTTTGTCAGGGGTGCTAACTAATTTTAGGATTCAAGTAACAATTCATACATCACACTAATTGGATTACAATCTTACGCCCATGTCTCTCTCTTTTATTAATCAAAAATACCACGGAAACATCTATTCCTGCTCATCGATAATGATTAGATGTTATTTCTCCTTAATCAAAACAGATTTGCTAGAAATGTAAAAGACTGTTGAAAATGTATTCAAATATATCAGAATAAATATACATTGTTTTATTTTAATTTAGATCTTTGGACCAGTGATGCAGATTCTGAAGTTTAAGACAGTGGAGGAGGTGATTGAGCGAGCAAATGATTCTGTGTATGGACTTGCAGCAGCAGTGTTTACCAATGATATCAATAAGGCTAACTACGTGTCTCAGGGGCTACGCACAGGAACTGTCTGGTCAGCTTTCCTATATATCTTTGAGTTATGCATTGAGGACGAAACTATATGTTTGGAATATTCTAAGGCTGTGAAATGCATTGAACTTGTATAACCCAAGATTTAACAAAGATTAGTCAGTCATAGTCATACAGTACGGAAACCAACCCTTCGGTCCAACTCATCTGCTCCAACCAGATATCCCAATTTGACCTAAGCCCATTTGCCAGCATTTGGCCCATATTTCCCCCTAACCCCTTCCCATCCAGATGCCTTTTAAATGTATTTGTACTGGCCTCCTCCAATTCCTCTGGCAGTCTGTTCCATATACTCCCCACCCTCTTCAGGTTCCTTTTTAAATCTTGCCCCACACTGTAACCCTATGCCTTTTCGGACTCTTTCCTCTCACCCTGTCTTCGTCCCAAACTCTTCAGTCCCAGCAACATCCTTGTAAATCTTTTCTGCACCCCCTCAAGTTTAACAACATCCTTCCTTTTGGACGGTGACATATTGTTTCACTTTTCCACCAATAGTTGGTGGGTTTGGGTAAATGCAATTTAAAAACTAACAAATATGTACTCGATGAGACTGCTTAATGAATGACAGGACACCAGGAAGCTCAGAAGAACAGGGATCCTGGGGTACTTGTTCACAGACCCTGGAAGGCAGCAGGACAGGTTGACAGGATAGTTAAGGTGGCGTACTGGACACTTGCCTTTATCATTCATGGCACAGATTAAGTGCAGGGAAGTTATGTTGGAGCTGTACAGAATCTTGGTTGGGTCACAGTTGGAATTTTGAGTGCAGTTTTGGGTATCAAATGAAAGGAAGGATGTGATTGCACTGGAGGTGGTGTAGAGGAAATTCACCAGGATATTGCCTGAAATGGAACAGTTTGGCAATGAAAAAGAAGCTGGAGAAGCTTGTGTGTTCTTCAAAGCAAAAAAGGAAAATTATTTTAGGTACATAAGATTGAGGAGCATTGACAGGGTGAACCTGTTCCTCTTGGTTGAAGAGTCAATAACAGGGGGACACACTTTTAAGGTGATAGGAAAGAGTTTGAATGGGAATTTGAGAAAAATGTTTTTTCTTACCAAGAGGGTGGTGGATATCTGGAATGGGTGGATAAGATGGAAACCTCAACTTCTGAAAAGTATTTTGATCAGCATTTTAAATGCCATGACATTTATGGCTTTGGACATATTGCTGGAAAATGGGATTAGTGTAGACTTGGAATAAACCTTTTTCAGTGCAAGCTTTAATGGGCTAAAAACCCTCTTCTGTACTGAATGATTCTATGTAATGATTGTAATGCAATATGAGCATTCTCCCCCTCCCTAAGCCACTACCTCAAGTCTCATTACAGCTAAATTCACAGGACCCTGACCTCTGCAATACCAACCTTGCCCGGAGCAGGAAGCAGCAGAATGACTATTTTTAAAAACAACCCAAACTGTGATTTTAAATAGCTCCATTATGTCACTAAATTTCTGATGTGAAATTATTATTCATGAATGTGTTAAAGACAAAAATCACTTTCTCATGTATTCCTCACTTGTACAATAATGTCACTGCAGAAAAAGTTTACCTATTTCTACCTGAAATTTAAGAAACACATAAGACACTATAACTTTGCAATTGGAAATTGTGCAACATTTATTGCTGTTTTTACTGATGTGACTGCCTGGTTTAAACACTGATTTTGTTTCTAAACTCTGTTTGTCCTTTCCCTGGAATTGTCCCACTCAGCTGTTTGCAGGGGGGAAAAAACTGTTAATTCACAGATTTGGTTCCTTCCTAAAGGAGTTTTGCCATACTTTCATACATAAATGATATGAAGTTATGTTACTGAAATAAGACTACAGGTATACAAAATAATTAGAGGATATTCATATTTTATTTGTATTTCTTTGGAATTTCCAATGATTGGAGGCAGATGTTTGCAGATAAAGGGACAGCTGGAAAATGGGAAGCCCTCAGAAATGAGATAATGAGAATCTAGAGATAGTATATTCCTGTCTGGGTGAAAGGGAAGGCTGGTAGGTATAGGGAATGTTGGATGACTAAAGAAATTGAGGGTTTTGTTAAGAAAAAGAAGGAAGCATATGTCGGGTATAGACAGGATAGATTGAGTGAATCCTTAGAGTATAAAGAAAGTAGGAATATACTTGAGGGAAATCAGGAAGGCAAAAAAGGGACATGAGATAGCTTTGGCAAATAAATTAAGGAAAATCCAAAGGGTTTTTAAAAATTTATTAAGGACAAAAGGGTAAACGAGGGAGAGAATAGGACCCCTAAAAGATCAGCAAGGTGGCCTTTGTGTGGAGCCACAGAAAATGGGGAGATACGAAATATTTTGCATCAGTATTTACTGTGGAAAAGGATATGGAAGATATAGACTGTAGCAAAATAGATGGTGACATCTTGCAAAATGTCCAGATTACAGAGGAGGAAGTGCTAGATGTCTTGAAACAGTTAAAAGTGGATAATTCCCCAGGACCTGATCAGGTGTACCCGCGAACTCTGTGGGAAGCTAGAGAAGTGATTGCTGGACCTCTTGCTGAGATATTTGTATCATCGATAGTCACAGGTGAGGTGCCGGAAGACTGGAGGTTGGCAAACATGGTGCCACTGTTTAAGAAGGGCAGTAAAGACAAGCCAGGGAACTGAATAGTGTAAGC
>NC_057734.1:14098100-14212443 GCF_004010195.1 Chiloscyllium plagiosum
TTGTGAAACTTGAAAGGGTTCAGAAAAGATTTACAAGGATGTTGCCAGGGTTGGAGGATCTGAGCTACAGGGAGAGGCTGAACAGGCTGGGGCTGTTTTCCCTAGAGCATCAGAGGCTGAGGGGTGACCTTAGAGAGGTTTACAAAACTGAGGGGCATGGATAGGATAAATAGACAATCTTTTCCCTGGGGTTGGGGAGTCCAGAACTAGAGGGCATAGGTTTAGGGTGAGTGGGGAAAGATATAAAAGAGACCTAAGGGGTAACTTTTTCATGCAGAGGGTGTTGTGTATGGAATGAGCTGCCAGAGGATGTGTTGGAGACTGCTGGAATTGCAACATTTGAGAGGCATTTGGATGGGTATAGGAATAGGAAGGGTTTGAAGGGATATGGGCAGGGTGCTGGCAGGTGGGACTAGATTGGGTTGGGATATCCGGTCGGCATGGACTGGTTGGACCGAAGGGTCTGTTTCCATGCTGTACATCTGACTCTCTGACTTGGAGGAGCTGTTGATCAATAATCTTAATAGAAACTTTGAGCTGGCTTTTAAATTTAAAACTTATTTATAACTTGATATCTTCTCTTGACCACACAGGATAAATTGTTATGATGTGTTTGGAGCTCAAGCTCCATTTGGTGGATACAAAGCTTCAGGCAATGGACGGGAACTTGGAGAATATGGATTGCAAGCATATACAGAAGTAAAGACTGTGAGTAATGAGTGGTAGCCATATAAACCCATTTCAGAATATGGTGATCATTATACTAGTTTTGAGTTCTTTCCCCAGTTGTGGACAGAATTTATTACAGTACACATGACCTTTTCTCCTCCCTCTTTTTTTGTTTTATTCTTGACCAGTGTCAACTTTATTCCTTCATGACTTCATCCAGGTGGCCATTTCTTGAGACTAAAGATTTGGCAGATTTTATGACCGACTCTAATGTTGTCATTAACTCCTATCCGCAGTTATCTAACAGTTTCCCTGTATCATCTGATTTTAGTTATTCCTGTGACCAATTCAAGCAATCCAATCATTTGGAATACCTTACTGCTGGAGTTGAGATTGATTGATTGTCTCTACATCGTCCAGAAATAAAACCTGACACCTTTCTTGAATATATAATTGGAGTCATGTTGATTCAAATGCTGGTGGTGTATGCTATAAGTGACACTTTTTTTATTTTATCCCTTTTCTGCTGGATCATTAACAAGTGGGGAAAGACATGAAAATAAATTAGGAGAAGTACTTCTGCCTATTTGCAAAATTGCACTTTCACCAATCCGTTCTATTGCATCCATGTTGAAAACTTGGAGGCAGATACTTTTGGTATTGGTTTTTGAAAGAGTGAGTGGGAATTTGATTTTTTTTTCCAGAAGTGTAAAATGTTTATTTTCTTTTCAGGTGACAGTAAAGGTCCCCGAGAAGAACTCCTAAAACAGCCCACTAACTTTTTAATGAGTCTTTTTAAATGTGAAATTACAAAGAATCGAACATTGTAAACTAACGACAGCAAACTTTGAAATGTGTAATGAAAATTCTGATTGTATTGTTAGTGCTAAATGTGAACCTGATGATTAATGCAATAATGACCTTTTATCATTTGATTAACTAAAATGCTGAAGTGCTGTGCATGCTGAGTAATTGCCTTTGAATATGTACTAATGAGTATTGCTTGCATTTTGTTAGTTTATTACAGGCAAACTAAGGATTGATGTGCAGTAATTAATTAGAATCAAAATATTATACTTTTGTAGCTAATTTGGTAAAATTACTTTTTTGGACACTAAAGTAAATACTTAATTGGCTAAACATTTAAGGATTCAATTAGTTTTGTTTATTGCTATCTTAAATCTTGTAATATGAATGTAAGGATCCATCCATATGTGCCAATGGCAGAAGATTTTTGTTGCCAGTTCCAAATATATGTACCAATGAGATGGAACAGCTTTTTACAGGCTAATTACTTGTGTGATTGAGATTTGTTTAAAATTTTATACAATTAAATCCCAATATAAGGAAATCTGATTTAAATACTAAATGTACTCATTTTATTTTGACCTAATGCATTTCAGTTCAATATCTATGTTCTCCAATGCATGGTCCCTCCCATTGCAGATGGTTTAACAATGAACCCTGGGAACACTTGTGTCTAGATGAACCAGACATGCGCAGGTCTCCTGGCCAAAGTCTAGGGATCCTCCTTGGCTTGAGCTGCTACATGTCTGAGTGGGGCAGACTGAGTGAAGGTTGAGGGCTTGGCTGCATCTGATGGTTCTGAGAGAAGGCTTCTGATGAGCCATATATGGCTTCTTTGGCTAGGTGCTTCCTGCACACTGCTGTACTTGTGAGGAAGGTTCCCTATCATGCCTTTAGTCATAATGACTAGTGGCTAGTGATGCAGTGTAGGTTTCTGCGTATACAGCAGACTGAGTGCTGGACCTGGTTGTCCATGACAGCCACCAAAGTAGTCATGGCGACTGCCACATGCTTGAGGAAGCTGCCCACCCCCCCCCCCCCCCCCCCCATATAATAGCCCAGATGTTGCTGACTGCAGCTATGAGAACCATTTCCCCTCTCTCTCTCATTTGCTTGCTACTCAAATTCTTCCGTATGCATTCTTACAAAGTCCCTGATGGCTGACTCCATAGAGTCCTCTGCTGCCTGAGGTTAAGCAGGTCCCTGGTATGCTGAAGTCCTCCTCGTCAGTGGCCTGGGGTCTGCCTTGTCCAGCTACAGAGCTGTCACAGTGAGGTGCTCACCAGCTTGTGCTGCAAAACACTATATACCTGACTATCCCACCAGGATATGGGATGGATGCAGGAGACAACCTTGCTGATGTTTCCTTTGAGGTCTCTGAACACTGTTCCTCAGGTCAAGGGTATCCCTTCTGGTGGACCTGTCCATTTCTCTCTGCCAAGGCCATCTCAATGGAACCTTGTAAAGACATGAGAGCATTGCATCCAGTGGTTAGAAGGGGATGTGTGATGAATGACATGGTCAGTGGGCTTAATGTGAGGACTGCGGATGCTGGAAACCAGAGTTTAGATCAGTGGGGTGCTGGAAAAGCACAGCAGGTCAGGCAGCATCTGAGGATCAGGAAAAACGACATTTCGGGTAAAAGCCCTTCATCAGGAATAGAGGCAGGAAGCCTCCAGGGTGGAGAGAGAAATGAATGGAGGTGGGGCTGGGGAGAAGGTAGCAAAGAGTACACTAGGTGAACAAGTCTGTTTCAGTACATGGTTGAAGAGCTTCAGGGCAGAGGAGATGACCTGGGGGTTGCAGAGAGAGAGACTTACTGAGATTCTTGTGGAGAGAGAACAACTTCAAGGTAGGCATCCTTGCAAGAGGATTCGCAGTAAGGTTAAAATAAACTAGGCAAAAGTGAGGACTGCAGATGCTGGAAACCAGCACTATTCTGATCTCAACTCTGGCTTCCAGCAGAGGTCTTTGACTTTCCTGTACTGGTCACTGCTCCTCAAGACAGGAGAAGTAGGACTGACTGGGGTGGAGACCTCCGGACCAGGCTGCGGGGGCTGGTGGCATGCCTCAGTCCTCCCAGAAAGTGTCTCTCTCTTACCCCTAATCACTAATGTGATTATTTCAAATGGTTGTTACACAACTTTCCCTAGAAAATCCATTCATTGGGGTAGCATGTTGGCTCAATGGTTAGCACTGCTGCCTCAGCTCCAGGGACCCAGGTTTGATTCCAGTCTTGGGCAACTGCCTGTGTGAAGTTTGCACGTTCTCCCCATGTCCGTGTGGATTTCTGTTGGGTGCTCTGGTTTCCTCCCACAGTCCAAAGATGTGCAGGTTAGGTGAATTGGCTGAGGTAAGTTGCCCATAGTGTTCAGAGATGTGTAGGTTAGTTGCATTAGGCAGGGGTAAATATAGGGTTGGGGGAATGGGTCCAGATAGGTTACTCTTCAGAGGGCTGGTGTGCAATTGTAGAACCAAAGGGCCTGTTTCCATACTGTAGGGATTCTATGATTTTTCTTTGGTGAAGATGACTATTCTGACCTGCAGTGAGATTAAACATTCCCAATTTTTACTAAACAGTAATAATGTGCTGCTAAGAAATGGGACGAGTGATTGAAGGTGAGTTGAGGCAATTTGTTTCCAACTGCTAAGTGATGCATGGAATAGTTTTACGTAAGTTAATGTTTACATTCTCACCTCACCTGTTCCCTCAGTTCTATAAAATCAGGCAAGCTGTGCTTGAAAAAATCATAGGTGAAGGGATTTCACATGTGGGTAATGGAATTAGAACAGGGGGGCTTTATAGGTGAGGAAAATAGTTCTGGAGTGCATGACTGTACCCATTTTAGAATTTGGTGTCTAACCTGATTTAGTGTCAAGGAATCAGAGATGAACCTGAAGTTTCGCGATCAGGCTAGATCCTACTCTTTCGGCTGGATAGTCTATGTAATCATCTCATGTTGTGAAAATAAGGAACGTTATGGGATTTGCTGGACAATCAATCGGAAATCTGAGCAATGATTAAATATTTGCGTTAAATACTGTGGATGCTGGAGATCGGAAATAAAACCCCGTCGACCAGCCTCTGTAAATCAACGGGAATCACAACAACTTGTATGGTTCTTAAAAACAAAGCATTGAAAACACAGTTCCCTATGTTATTCTGTAAAATGGGAGAGGGAGTTAAGGTGTATTGTCATTCCTGTTTTGAGGACAATCACAAACAAAAAACAAAAAAAAACCTTGGGAAATATTCGGCCGAAAAGTTGACTTTCTCCATATCTGACATGCTGCGGGTTTTCGAAGATGTTTTTTTTTAATTTCGCATTTCCAGCGTTCGGTACCAATGTTTTTGTTTTAAGGTTTTTTTATTAAATGAAAGCAACCGTTAATGCGAGAGGTCATATTGTCAAAGCCCCATTTTTCAGTCTGGGCTTGTAGCGCAGAGATGGGCAGACAGCGCTCCCAGTACTGGATAGCACAGTGCACCAGAGACCGGCCGCGGTTACCCATCGCAGTGTTTTGTGGATCGGGAACCAGCTGAATTCAGGCGGTGAAATAACGTCCAAAAAGAAGGCCTTTGAAGGCGGGATCGGAGACAGGAGGCGAGCGGAT
The DNA here is from genome assembly GCF_004010195.1 of Chiloscyllium plagiosum. Taxonomy (NCBI): domain Eukaryota; kingdom Metazoa; phylum Chordata; class Chondrichthyes; order Orectolobiformes; family Hemiscylliidae; genus Chiloscyllium; species Chiloscyllium plagiosum. The sequence continues at coordinate 14,103,192 of NC_057734.1, forward strand.
GGACAAAAATCGGAATAAAGCTTGTTAAAGTAGATTTATATTTTTCTTAACAAATCATTGTCGGCTTTCATCTCTGGGAAAAAAAATGGAGGATTAACATCGATTTACAGCAAAAAAAGACAACGGAGAAAAGGAAAGTACGATGGACGTACTAGCGTCTTTAACCAGTATGAAACCGATCGTGAAAAATATCTCTGGGTAGGCAAACAAAGAGGGAAAGGATTTTACCATTATGCCGAATAACCAAGAGGGACAACCCTTTTCCCGGATATGCAGAAGAAAGATCTTTACATATAATTGTCAGGAAGCAGCGGCAACAGCCCGGTAAAATGTCTCGGAAACCGAAATCCGAAAATAATAGGAATATTTCCAGGATAAATAGTCAGTGACTATAATAATTATCCCGGTAGGGGGCCAGTGTATGATTAATTATTCCAAAGTAAACAGTAAGGAGGGTAAACCTGCGAATGAGGATTCTGGGTAGCAAGCAACTAGCAAAAGAGCAATGACTTACGGAGTCGTAGAGATGTACAGTATGGAAGCAGACCCTTCGGTCCATACCGACCAGATATCCTAAATTAATCTAGTCCCATTTGCCAGCATTTGGCTCATATCCCTCTAAAACCTTCTTATTCATATACTCATCCAGATGCCTTTTTTGGTCAATAATTTCGCACAGAGTGGAAGAAGTGTTCCAAACCTGGAATTGGGGAAAAGAAATGCTCAGGAGGTGGAGGGTTACATTCAACAAATGAGGTGACCAGAAGTGGAGAACCAGGGAAATAATTCCAGTTTTTCAGAAAAAGTGGGAGAGATTAATGTGAGAGCTAATCCATATTGTATTAGGATTTGCAATCTAAATCATATTAAATGCAGCCATTTCCATTCTTGGAACCAAATAAGGGGAGAAATTGTTGGGGAAACATTCACATGGATTTCTTAAAATACTTTTCATAAAGCTAGCCCAGAATAATTTCTTTAATACAAATTTGGATAGGAACACTGCTTCACCCAATCAATGAAAAACTTTGATACAGGATTTTTAAAAAATCAGCTGTATGTTGGATGATTGGAATATGACAAACTGGTTGCATGTACTTTGAGAAACATCCAGGAGATAGTCACTGAGTTAAACTTTTCTGTGGTTTCACTCCGAATTGTGCTGAAAACGTGGCTTTGCATCCAACTCTGACTCTAATGGGCTGTATTTCCTCCATAACCACTGTCCAATTTACACGCCAGCATCCTGACATCCAAATCAATGGTAAGGTTGAATTGCTGAAGCTTTCATGAACAACTGAGTGCTCCTCTAACACATACTGAATCACTAACATTACATGAGAGAAGAAGACACTTCTGGCCACAGTGGACATTAATTGTAGCAAAACATGTTTTAATTATCCCTTTTAAAAAAAAAATCCCCATACCTATTTATTTCCTTGTTGATAATCTTGCAACTTTATAATTGGCGAGGCAATCAGTGAAAATAATTTTCAGTGTTTATCCCCTTCAGATCTTCCAGAATGCATTACAAACTGTTAGATTTCCCTTTCACCAGTCTGTGAAATACTATTTTTAACTTTTCTTCTTAATTATGACTTGATTGTCTTGATGTCATTAATCTGAAGGGATTGGTTTTGTTCAGTTGGCTATATAGGTGGTTTCTGATGCAGAGTGATGCCAACAGTATGTGTTCAATTGCTACAGTGGCTGAAGTTACATAAAGGACATTCCTTCTTAACTTTTCCCCTTGCCTGTGATATGGTGACCCTCAGGTTAAACCACCACCAGTTCGTTCTCTCTCTCTCTCTCTCTCGAAAAACAGCCCTGTGGTCTGATAATACCTTTTACCATTTATCTGACACTTTACGGTACAATTATATACCCCAATAGGAAGCAGCACTTGTAGCGGGTGATTTGGGAAGGCAAACCCATCTCCTACAGGGAACTGTAAAATTCTGGTCTATTTAATCATTTCAAAGCATTTTAATTAAATTTACTTAATCATGATTTTCTTTACTATTTCATGCTCACTGCCCACCTAAATATTCACAACTTTCATTCTGCACTAATCCAACACCGGCATTTCCACATCAAAATAAGATAAACCAACCTATAATTCACCACTTCTCCCGATGAAGATGTTATATTTGTCACTCTTTAATCCTTCAGATCAATTCCCCAAGTGCAACTGCAGCAATTCTACCTAAGCTCCAGACAGTTCTTTGTCCCATTTCAACAATATGCCTCACACCAAACCTCACCCTCACTGTACCAGTGTGACATTTTTCACTTCCCATAACTGTAGTCCTATAATCTGAATGTGTGTCAATTTGATACCAAATTAATGTCAACATGGCAATTAGCACATGATTCGATCTGCTCAAACTAATTTACATGGGATTGCTAAACTTCAGCTGCAGACATGAAAGGCCAGTGTTTAACCCACAGTGCCACCCAACCCTGATGCATTTCATACTTCACAAACGTTTCCCCACTGTGACTCCACTCTGAGGCTTGAAATTTATTACAAGTCGTCAGGGGAGCTTGCGGTGAGGTGTGGAGGTTTGTGAGATCAGCAGCCTGTTAGAAGGGGAGCATGGCTAATATAACTTGATCAGAGCTCTAGAGGAGCCACTGCTGCATCAGAGCTAATGACCCCAATGTTTCAGCTGGCAACTCTATTTGGGATCCTGACTCTCACTTTGGGAACTCTGTTATAGGCAGTGACATGGTCTTAAAAGTGTGGGCCGACCTTGTCAAACATTCAGTTTCCTGTAATACATCTTATGATTTGTTTTCCTTCAGTTCAACAAATGAGTGTTTAGCAAGGAGGCCAATTGCTCACCATCCATCTATGCTTCATGAATTATGACCTGTTTAGTACTTACAGCTTCTTATGTGAGATGCCTGTACAATCTTACATTTCACTCTGTTAATCTCTGAATTAATTTCTAGTGAATGAACCTAGCACCGTGACTGCTGTACATGACGATACACCCTCCTCTGGCTGCTCAGTAGCATTACTTACAAAGTTAAAGATGTGAACCTTCAGCTCACAGAGATCAGAAAATATGAAGAGTGTCAATCAGCAGCCAGCCACCTTGGTGAACTGAACAGAATGTTTAAAGACAAATGCCAGCAGGCTTCAAGTAATGGTATTGATGAAACAAATTTGCTGAAGCGAAACTAGTCTGTCAAATATAGAATTCAGAACATGGATACGGTTCATTTTCCAAGAGAACAGCCTCTTGGGTAGTTGGGATAGATTCCAAACAGAATGAAAAAATGATGGAACTTTAACTGCTCCCCCAGTCAGTTGTGATTGTATTCACTTAAATTAATGCAGTAGGAAATGCAACAGGCATAACAAGAGATAATACAAATAAGCCTTAATATAATTCTGAATTTGGACATTTCTGAATTATCTCAGAGTCATGGAGGTATACAGCATGGAAACAGACCCTCAATCCAACTCAACCATATTGACCAGATATCCAAAATTAATATGTCCCATTTACGAGCATTTGGCCCATATCCCTTTAAACCCTTCCTATTCATATACCCATCCAGATGCTTTTTGAATGTTGTAATTGTACTAGCCTCCACCTCGTCTGGCAGCTTCATATTTCTTCCTCATCTGAAGTGGTGACTTATGCTGGGAAACCACATCCCAGTGCCAGAAGAATTCTGTTACTTTGGCCAGATGACTCTTTTGCATATCACCCAAGCCCATGAATGCCATCAAATTGCTCAGTAATGGAGGGATCACAACTTTCTTCCTGCCCAATGTCTACTCAGATGCACTTCCAATAGGAGTCAGTGAATAATGATTAAAAAGTAGAAACACAGGCTGATTTCCAACTGTTGTCCCATTTTCCCCCCCTCTGTTGAAGCAAAACGCTCAGATTTATTCCGGGCCATGGAGGGAGAGAGAACGATCACCCATGTGCACAGAGACATGAATTCATCGTCTTCTCTCTCGAATAGCAGCTTCTTAATGAATTATATAGTCATTTTATAGGGAAGAGCATCCAGATAAGGCAACATACATATTGATTGCGTGACCGTTACAATCAGTGAGTGTCAATACTAAAGATTAAACCATCTGCTGTTACACAATGAACGTCTTATCCTTAACTGGCTTTGCATAATGAATACTTTTCACCTTGTTAAACTGACCTTACATACTGAATTATTCTAATATTGTTAAATGGCTCTACATAATGAACGCTTTTCCACCTTGTTAACCCACTACCCCATTGTTAACTGCATGTTCTTATCTGATCTGAGTCATGCTCAGCTGAACCTCTTGTTTCACAAAAACTCAAAACTTAACTCTTTCCATACCTGGTTCACATTATCATTCCCTCCTTTTTATCATTTCATGATAACTCATGGCATTATCAGCTTTCATAAGGCTCTGACAGCCAGTATTTAAGTAAGTCTTTGATACACAACGTGCAGTGATTATAACAACAAAAATTACTAATCATTACAGTAAATAGATTTTGAAGAATCCTCCCATGTGGAAAACATTCATCAGTAAAGTTCTTAAATCCACAGTCTTTAGTGACTACTCCATCCCCTCCAAGTCAAGTGAAAATGAGCCAGTTGTCCAAATCTTTTTTAAGTAAAGTCCAACCTGAAAACAAAATTCAGTCTGTCCTTCTGCAATCACTCCATGGAGAAATCTGAATTCTTGGATAGGAGCAGTTAAATGCTTCACAAAACTGACGAGACTTCCATCCTTCCGGAGAAGCATCAGATGGAGGATACCAGCACATCGGAGTATGCAGTGCAGTAGCTGCAGGCTACGTGAATGCAGCATTCTTTACTGCTTCTGCTCCCTCTCTGCTGTTAAATGTAACAAAGCCAAAAGGCTGTTGTAATGTTAGCTTGATCAGTGAACCATCGTATCCCTTAAATGATCAAAAGACAAGGTAAAGCTCATGTGGTTTAATGTCCATAGGAAGATCACTGACAAAAAGTGTACTTATCTCCTCTTCACTGTTGTTAGTTTCTTCACTTTTCATGCTTAACACTGGGGAGCTGATTGAATCTGTTGGATCAGTTTGTGAAGGGGTGGGCAGTGGTCTGAAGATGTGCTTTACCTATGAATGGAGAAACTCTAGAAACAATGTTAGCCGCTGAAAGTATCTCTGCATTTCCTCTCTCATTCCTTGCCAAGGTGGCTATCAGTATGAAGACAGTCACACATTTAACTACATTGTGTCTGCCTATTTCAACATTCTCAGTCATCTTGAAGTCTGTTACTCTGTTCACTATTTATGACATTATCAAGTTTTATACAATCCATAAACTTCTAAATTGTACATCCCAAACAATTCAATCAGTTATAAACAAGAATCAATGGTCCTAAAATCAAATCCTCGGGAGACCCCATTCAGGTCATTCAAAAATTATTTTCCTTTAACAAATTGATGCTTGGCTAATGTGAAACTTATGAAGAAAAATATTTCAAAAGTCTGGGGACAGCAAGAAAACACCAAAATGTTTCCTGTGCTTGAGCAATTGAAGCAGTTTCAGTTCAGATTTAAATCTCAAATATTCATGGGAAACAAATGCAAAATATTTAAAACATTTTCTCCAAATGAAACTTCCCAAATAAAACAGTCAAATTTACAGTGGCAACTTTGGTAGCGATCAACATTCTTTGAATTTGCAAAATGAACAGGGCCAATGAAGTCTGAACAATAATTAACATAATATAAACAATGCTGCCTCAAGTTCTGATATTTTCTAGAAAATCTTAATAAAACATCAAGCTCAAAATGCACTCTTCTTTTTGTGAACACTGCATTAAAATCACAGCAGCAAAGATATTTTAATACAATACTCTTATCTAACTAAAGCATGAGCACTGACCCAACTTTTTTTTAAAACAGGCACTGCAGAATTTCAAACAAATCAGGGGCTCAAGGCACTCAATCAATTTGTTTTAAGGTTACAAGTTTGATCATTTAAAAAAGGTTGTAATGTTGTACAGTTTCAATGTAAAAACAAAATCTGCCCCATTACATAGCTCACAAAATTGAATTGAGATCCTGATTCAAACAAGGCAAAACAGTTACTGAAAAGGACTTTCTGAACCAGTATTTTAACATACCAAAATCTTTAAATTTCAAACACTCAGCATGACATAATTTACATCGAAACTTTCCTTTTTCAACCCAAGTATTAGTACAACCTTAATTTCAGCGTTTTCTCATTTTTTTGTATCCTCTCACTGAAATTACGCTTATAAAAAGAGAAAGCCCTTGCAGCAGACCACATAGTGCCGCAATCCAAGCCACTCTCTTCCCCCAGAACAAAGACTCGCAGAGCCTCAAATTTTACCATAGTATAGACCATAGAACAGAACAGCCCCTTCAGTCCACCATGTCTTGCTAACCATTATGCCATTCTAAACTAATCCCATCTGTCTGCACATGGTGACTATCCCTCTATTCTCAGCCTGTTCTTGTGTTTATCTAAATGTCTCTTAAATTTTGCTATCATATCTGCTTCTAACAACTCCCCTGGCGTTTTTATCTTCTGTGTAAAAACACTTACCTCACAGATCTCCATAAAACTTATCCACTCTCACTTTAAACCTACACCCCTTAGTATTTGGCATTTGCACCCTAGAAAAGAGACTCTGACTATCCACACCCTTCATAATTTTATATACTTCTATAACTTGCTGTCAGCCCCCAACACTCCAGTGAAACAATCCAAGCTTGTCCAACCTCTCATTCCAGCTAATACACTCCAATCCAGAAAGAATGACAAGACTGTAATTGTGATTTGTTGCAGCATACTATTGATATATGATTGCAGGCTAGATTTTACAGTTGGGGGGAAAGCAAAGTTGAAACCCCACAAAACTTGCATCTGAGGTAGAACAGTCATTTGGTGGGATTTTCAGGAAAGAGATTCACCATCCAGTGAAGGATAGGGGGAGACTTAACAAAGCATGAGTGGCAAAGAATGGCCTTCTAAATTGAAAAGAGCAGCAGACAGTAAAGGAAAGAAAGAAAGAGAGGGGCTTTAAGGTGGAGAAACCATTTTTGCAATCTTTTAATGTCTTTAATTAAAGTTAGTGATGAGTGCAAACCCCCATACCAGATGTTGACATTATATAAATCTGATTGAAGTTCCCATATTATATGTTATAAAACTGTGGACTGTGCAGTATATTGCATAGTCTAGCTTGTATATTTCTTTATGGAGAGTATATAACAGATTGTGAACTGTTATGCTGTATATGGTATTTCATCGGTGTGTTACCCTTTGTGTAATATATTCACCCTCTGAGTCACAAGTCTAATCATAAAGAAACTAATAATAATTTAAATAAAGCATAGAATGTTGATATTAGGTATTGCTTTGTTGAGCCTTCATCAACCTTCCCTTGCCTCTTTGCCTCCAGTCTTACCAACTCCAACAGTCTGTCCTGTCTGACTGTCAAATATCTGTGATGCAAATGTTTAGGCTGGAATTAAATCCAGTGGAGTCATAGAGATGTAGCACGGAAACAAACCCTTCGGACCAACTCGTCCATGCCGACCAGATATCCCAACCCAATCTAGTCCCATCTGCCAGCACCCGGCTCATACCCCTGCAAACTCTTCCTATTCATATACCCATCCAGATGACTTTTAAATACTGCAATTCTACCAGCCTCCATCATTTCCTCTGGCAGCTCATTCCATACATGTATCATCATCTGCATGAAAATGTTGCCCCTTTAGGGCTCTATTATATCTTTCCCCTCTCACCCTAAACCTATGCCCTCTAGTTCTAGACTCCCCCACCCCAGGAAAGAGACCTTGTCTTTTTATCCTATCCATACCCCTCATGATTTTATAAACCAATATATGGTCACCCCTCAGCCTCCGACGCTCCAGGGAAAACAGTCCCAGCCTATTCAACCTCCAAACCTGGCAACATATTTGTAAATCTTTTTTGAACCCTTTCATGTTTTACAACATCCTTCCGGTAGGAAGGAGACCAGAATTGCACACAATATTCCAAAAGTGGCCAAACCAATGTCCTGTACAGCTGCAACATTACCTCCCAACTCCTGTACTCAATACTCTGACCAATAAAGGAAAGCATACCAAATGCCACCTTCACTATCCCATCTACCTGCGACTCCACTTTCAAGGAGCTATGAACCTGCACTCCAAAGTCTCTTTGTTAGGCAACACTCCCTAGGACTTTACCATTAAGTGTATAAGTCCTGCTAAGATTTGCTTTCCCAAAATGCAGCACCTCGAAATTATCAAAATTAAACTCCATCTGCCACTTCTCACTTGGCCCATCTGATCAAGATCGCATTGTAATCTGAGGTAACCTTCTTCGCTGTGCACTACACCTCCAATTTTGGTGTCATCTGCAAACTTACTAACTGTAATTCTTATGCTCACATCTAAATCATATATATAAATGACGAAAAGTAGTGGACCCAGCACCGATCCTTGTGGCATTCTACTGGTCACAGGCCTCCAGTCTGAAAAACAGCTCTCCACAAGTACCCACTGTCTTCTACTTTTGAGCCAGTTCTGTATCCAAATGGCTAGTTCTCCCTGTATTCCATGAGATCTAACCTTGTTAACCAGTCTCCCTTGTCGAACATCTCACTGTAGTCCATATAGGTCATGCCCACCACTCTGCCCTCATCAATCCTTTGTTATGGGTGTAGGTTTGTTCGCTGAGCTGTAGGTTTGATATCCAGACGTTTCATTACCTGGCTACGTAACATCATCAGTGGCGAATTCCAAGTTAAGTCGAAATGTTGGTTTATTTCATCTGTGTGTAAGGCTACGAGGGAGAGAGGGTCGTTTTTTTTTGTGGCTAGCTGGTGTTTGTGTATGCTGGTGGCTAACTTTCTTCCTGTTTGTCTTACGCACTGTTTGTGGCAGTCCTTGCATGGAATTTTGTAGATGACGTTGGTTTTGTCCATGGTTTGTACTGGGTCTTTTAAGTTTGTTAGTTTTTGTTTGAGGGTGTTGGTGAGTTTGTGTGCTACTATGATTCCGAGGGGTCTTAGTAGTCTGGCTGTCATTTCTGAAACCACCATTTCGACTGGGACAACACATCTATCCTGGGACAGGCTAAGCAAAGACATGCCAGAGAATTCCTAGAGGCCTGGCACTCCAACCACTCCAACGCCCTAAACAAACAATTAGATCTAGATACCATCTATCAACTCCTCAGAAAACGAACAGGAAATGACATCACCACAAACCCCAGGAACCCATCCAGGACAAACATATAAATAGAAAGCAGGAGACAACAGCTTCGCTTCATTTGGAGGTCGCCACTGATGATGTTACCTAGCCAGGTAATGAAACGTCTGGATATCAAACCTACAGCTCAGAGTGCAAACTACACCCTAAACCTCAACCTGAGCTACAAACCTTCACAAACCTTGCAAAAATCCTTTGTTACTTCTTCAAAAAAACTCAATCAAGTTTGTGAGACATGATTTCCCATGCACAAAGCCAAGCCATGTTGACCATCCCTAATCAGTCCTTGCCTTTCCAAATACATGTACATCCTGTCCCTCAATGTTTCCTCCAACAACTTGCCCACCACTGATGTGAAGCCTTCAGCATTGTTCCACAGTTTGCAGGGTCAATGGGAGAACATCTAATTATCATGGACAGGAGGGTGAGTGACTGTTACTGACTCCGAGAAATTGGTGTCCTGATATCCGTTGAAGGATAAGGAGGATACAGGCAATGTAACCTCGTTCTCTCCCAGACAGAGGCGGTTATAAATACGCTAACATCTAAATTATCTTTGGATTTTAAAACAAACTAGCCATTTTTCAAAGCTCCTGGCTGCTTGATTGAACCCCATATTGTGACGTCTGGCCATGCCCAAGTGAAGGAGAAAGTGAGGACTGCAGATGCTGGAGATCAGAGCTGAAAATGTGTTGCTGGAAAAGCGCAGCAGGTCAGGCAGCATCCAAGGAGGCCTCATTCCTGAAGAAGGGCTTATGCCCGAAACGTCGATTCTCCTGCTCCTTGGATGCTGCCTGACCTGCTGCACTTTTCCAGCAACACATTTTCAGCTATGCCCAAGTGAAGGCCAATATATCTTCAGTTTCACTAGGTCACAGTTTGGCTTAAGAAACAGGAAGGTACCCCATTCCTTCACACTCGTAAGAATCTGACACCTTAAGGAGAGGATGGTGTCCTTCATCTTAGTGCATCTTTGGGAAGAGGTAACCATAATGGGAAAGGAAAGGTGAAGACAAATGTTTACACAAGGATAGAATGAGGAACAAATATAAAGCAACAAACCTCCACTCCTCACTATGCATACAATAGTTTTGTGGCTCTTATGGCACAGTGGTGGTGTCCATTCCTCTAATTCCAGAGGCCTGGGTTTGAGTTCTACCTAGTCCAGAAGTGTACAATAACTTCAATTCCATTAAGTTCGTTTACATTTTCCGCTGCCTTGGTAAAGCAGCCAACATAATAAAGGACCGCTTCCACCCCTCTTTTTTCAGTCAGAAGATACAAAAGTTTGAAAACATGTAACATCAGATTTCAGAATAGCTTCTTCCCTGCTGTTGTCAGATTTATTAACTTATCTCTCACTTGTTAAGAGTTGATCTTTCTCTGCTGCTTCACTGTAGCATTAACACTATATTCTGCATTGTTTCTATTATCCTGATGTAGTTAAGTAAGGTATGATTTGTCTGGATAGCATGCAAAGCAATACATTTTGCTGTATCTTGGCCTGTTTGACAGTAATAAATCAAATCAAAGTCAACGTAAGTATATGCTAAATTGCCCATAGTGTTCAGGGATGTGCAGGCGAGATGGGTTAGTCATTGGAACTGCAGGGCTACAGAGATAGGGTGTGGTCTGGTTAGGATGCTCTTCAGCGGGTCAGTGTGGACTGTAGGTATTCTATAATAATCAAATCTCCGAAGAGATAGATTGCAAAATATCTACAACCCTTTTGTTTGATATGGCAGGAAGCTACAGAGCAGCAGCGGACAGACTGGAGTACTGGTTATAGCAATTTGCTGTGGAATATGCAAATAGTTTAAAAGTAGAGAAGGGGGAAAAACACAAAATATACAATCACAAAAATTAAAAATGATTCTAGCAGTCCCAACTTGCTTAAATGATCCTCTGTTTTTGTTTATGTGAGCAAATTGCATGAAAGGTCAATGATGTGTACTCTGGCTTTGTTCCAGCTAGCGCAGATCTTCAGAGATTGGCAGGGGGGTGAGAGACATTGACTTTAGAACAGAGAAGATCTGGCACTTCCGATTCATTCCCTAGTGCGACACTGGCCAGCCTATGTGTTCACATGTTCCACTCAAGCCCAGTTTCCATGGAGTGAGTTTATCTCTAGTGTCAAAGTCCTCTGTGCATATTTCAAAACAACAGACTAATTCAGGGCTTAGGATGCTTTTAATATCCGCTGAAGCATTCACTGCAGTGTTCCAGCTTAGCACTGCACATTTGCAGAACAGATTCTGAAATGGACTTACACCATTGCTCCTATTTTGAGCAGTGATATGGATAAATTAAAGATCAGCTGTTGATATATTTCTCCTGCATATTTAACACATTCAACAATAAGTTGTTTAACACAGTGAGTTATTCATGCATAACACAGTCTGGAGACAAATTAATTTTACTGAAATGCCATGTCAAAATACACTTTTTAATCTGTAAAACTAGAAAAAAGATGGGAGTACAGAGGTAGTCAGGCAATGTCTGTAACAAAAACAGAAACAGCTGGAGATATTCAGCAGGTCTGGCAGCATTTATAGGAAGAGTTAACAGTTTGAGTCAAATAATAGTAGCTGGGAAAAACTTGTATTTATGCTGCAGCTGATGGTGGGATGGGCGAGAAGCAGAGACCAGAGCGAGAGCGAGATGAAAGAGCTGAACAAAGAGATACTGAACAGCATGCCAGGATAAAGAAAGGCCGAATAAGAGATAACTTTATATATATTGCAAAAATATACTTTATTTATAAAAAACTTTATCTACATTCATGGATCCTAAGGAGGCCTGTACTCTTTGTACATCAAGAAAACAAAACAAGCATGGGAATTTAACATTTCCTGCAGTGGCAAAAATCAAAGGCATTTCTTACTCATGCAGGACTCTATTTACATACATTGAGGCAAAGAGGATCTGATAAGTGAACAGACCCTCCCACTTCGGCAGAAAGATCTTAGATGGTGGGCTGTCCCCACTGTGTCTTGGCAGCAGCTGCCCCAATCTTTAGTGTGACCCTAAGCAAATAGTCCCAAACCTTGGAATGTGCCAGTCTGCAACATCCGGTCAGGGTTAGCTCTTTAAACTAAAAGACCAACAAGTTGCGGGTGGACCAAAGAGCAGATCACCAAGTTGATGGTCCTGCAGACATTGTTGATGTTTGTCTTGATGTGTATCCTGCGGAATGGCCTGCAGAGCATAGAGTCCTGCATCACAGAGCCACATGGGACGAAAACCACTGCATCTATCTCCAGACATACTTTACAAAGGCATATTCCAGATGGGACAATCTCTTCATCAGTGCAGCCATTTCAAGGGCAGCATGCAATGGTGCACAGAGACTGGGCATGCATGATAGATCAGATAGACAGTGCCCTTCTCACCACCAGTCAAGCTATTTCTTTGTGCTTATTGGAAAATTCTGGTGATGAGGAATTCTGGCAAATAATTTTCTGGGTCTGCTCAGGAAACCCTGTCCTTTTTCCCTAGAGTCTTGAGGACGCTAAGTGCTGACCACTTCCTGATACACTTGTGATCAAAGGATTTTTTCTTCGCAAGTTTTTCCATGAATGACAGGTGATGCTGAATGGATACTCGCAGTGTTCTGTACCATTTGCAACATCGAGGACAGGTAGAACCTTGGTGTGTAGCGACACTTGGTGTTTGCATACAGAGGGTATACACACAGCATGATGCAGCCACACACAAATGATGAGGGTAGCGTTTCACACATCTTTCCCCACCCCTGACCCAGAGCTTTGCAGACACGTTCCAGCTTTGACCTCCAGATGAAGTGAAAGATAGCTCAAGTGACAGCAAAGGCACAAGTTCTAGGAATGGCCCAAACCTGGGTCACGTGCAGTAATATCAACATTACCACACACTTGATGACAAGGTTTTCACCCACAATGGAGAGAAAGTGGGACTCCAATAAGCCCAATTTCTGCCTCACCTCGGTAATATGCTCCTTCCAACTTTTTGTACATGCCGTAGCCCCTCCAAACCATATTTCTAGCACCCTTAGGAAATCTGTCCTGACAATGAAGGGGATAAAGGATTGGTCAGCCCAGTTCCCAAAGAACACAACCCTGCTCTTGCCTTGGCTCATGAGACCAGTTTGAACCGGTCGCAGATGCTCATGAGTCTGCACACTGACAGCGGATCTAAGCAGAAAATGCAGTCATCCGTGTAAAGGGAAGCTTCGACCTGAAGGCTGCCGCTACCTGGAATAGTCACTCCTCACATCCTTCCTGACGGACTGAGCAAAAAGGTTCTATACAATACAAACAAGGCAGCACAGAGGGAGCAATCTTGCCTGTTTCCAGATTTAATCGGGAAACTTTCTGATTCTCATCCATTGATCGAGACTGCACTAATGATGTTGATGTTGAGCAGATCCAATTTTCAATTCCCTTCCCAAAATCCAGTTTGGGGAGCACAGCTCACTTGTAGGTGTGCAATATCCTGGCTGACAAGGCAGGCATCCATGCCCCTGTCCTGTAGGCTAGCATATCCCTAAGGAGTGCGAGGCCATGACAGACTGTCCTGCCCAATGCAGTACAGATTTGGTCAGGGTGAATCACCAATCCCGGAGTAGTCCTGACCCAATTAGCAATGATCTTAGACAGGAATTTGTAATCAGCATTAAGCAGTGAAATTGGTTGCCAATTTCTAATTCCCTCCTTCGCCTTCCACTTGCGGACGGTGTTGGTAATACTTTTCCTCATGGAGTCAGATAAGCTATATGCCAGAAACATACTGTCTAAGAGATAATAAGAGCTAAGAGTGAGAAAATGAGTTAGCTGTGCCGAATACAACCCAAATCATGTGATAGAGCCGGTCTGCTCGGTCCTGTTCTGAAATATTAACTGTTTATTTCTCTCTCTCAAAGATACTTTCCAATATGTTGAATATTTCCAATGCCTCAATTGGAAGTATCCCCTCCGTCAAGAATTCAGAGGAACCAATTCCTGCTTAAATCTGTACTAAAGAGAACAAAACTCCAGCAGAAACCTCCAGCAGAATGCTACCACCGAACACATCTTCCCGTCACTCCCCCACCTGCATTTCACAGGGATCGTTCTCTCTGGGACACTCTAGTCCATTCCACAACCACTAACACTACCACTCTTCTCCAAAGCACCTTCCCATGTAACCACAGAAGGTGCAACGCCTGCCCCTTCACCTTCTCCCTGCTCATCATCCAAGGGCCTAAACAGTCTTTGCACGTGAAGCAGCATTTCACCTGTACATCCTCCAATTTTGTGTATTGCATTTGGTGCCCCCCAATGTTGCATATTCTACATTGGAGAAACCAAACGCAGACTGGGTGATCACTTTGCGGAACACGTCTGGTTTGTGTGCAAGCAGGACCATGACCTTCCTGTAGCCGATCATTTTAGCACAGCATCCTGCTCATATGCCCACGTGTCTATCCTTGACACGCTGCAGTGCTCCATTGAATCACAGCATAAACTCAAGGAGCAACATCTCATCTTCAGACTAGGCACTTTACAGCCTTTTGGACTTAATATTGAGGCTCAACACATTTTTAAATTGTGAACATTTCTTCCATTTCTTTTAGCTTTTCCTCCCCTCCCCACATCCCACTTACTTTCCTTTTCTGTCCTGCAGTTAGACACACCATTGTTCTGCCATTCTCACATTCCAATCACTTAATCGGAACTATCAACATCTTTTCTCCACCAGCATCCCGTACCCCCAGTGGACCCCCAAAACTATGGCAGAAATGCTGTCTTCTCCATACTTTACTTCAGATCTGTTAAAGTGTCATCTAGACTTAAAATCACACAACACCAAGTTATAGTCCAACAGGTTTATTTTGGAAGTACTAGCTTTCAGAGCTTTGGTCTCACGTGGTCAACGATGCCCTCCAGCAAATCTTATCCACTTCCTGCAACTCCTTCCTGCACCCCATCTCTCCAACCGCAACAAGGACAGACCCCCCCCCCCCCCACCGTCTTATCCACATCCTGCACCTCCGCCCTCAAATCTCACCTTCCAACCGCAACAGGAACAGAACCCTCCTGGTCCTCACCTTCCACCCCACCAACCTCCGTATACGTCACATCATCCTCCACCATTTCTGCCACCTACAAACCAGAGATATATTTCTCTCCCCATCCCTATTCACTTTCCATAAAGATATATTTCCCTCCCCACCCTTATCTACTTTCCATAAAGACCATTCCCTTCGCAACTCTCTTGTCAGGTCCATGCCTCCACCATCCCTCCCTCCTCTCCCGGCACCTTCCCCTGCCACCACAGGAATTGCAAAACTTGTGCCCACACACCCCTCACCTCCATCCAAGGCCCCAAAGCAGCCTTCCACATCCATCAGCATTTTACCTGCACTTCCACATGTAATTTACTGCATCCGTTGCTCCCGATGCAGTCTCCTCTGCATAGGGAACACAGGATGCCTACTTGCAGAATGCTTCAGAGAACATCTCTGGGGCACCCGCACCAACCAACCCCACCGCCCCATGGCCAAACACCTCAACTCCCCCTCCCATTCTGTCAAGGCCATGCAGGCCCGGGCCTCCTCCATCGCCAAACTCTAACCACCCGACGCCGGGAGGAAGAACGCATCATCTTCCACCTTGGGACCCTGCAACCCCAAGTCATCAATGTGGATTTCACCAGTTTCCTCATTTCCCCTTTCCACACCTTATTCCAGATCCAACCTCCCCAACTCGACACCACCCTCAGGACCTGTCCATCTTCCTTCCCACCTATCCACTCCACCCTCCTCTCCGACCTATCACCATTACCCCACCTCCATCTACCTAACACACTCAGCTACCTTCACCCCAGCCCCAACCCTTCCCATTTATCTCTCAGGTCCCCCGCCCACAAGCCTCGTCCCTGATGAAGGGTCTTGCCTGAATCGTTGATTTTCCTGCTCCTCAGATGCTGCCTGACCTGCTGTGCTTTTTTTTCCGGCAGCAAACTCTTGACTCTGATCTCTAGCATCTGCAGTCGATATTTAACTTTGCCCATCCCAGTCCAAAACAGGTACATCGACATCATAAACTCGAAACATTAGCTTGCTCTCTCTCTCTCTCTCCACGGATGGTGTCCGACCCACTGCGATCTCTAGTACTTGTTGTCTTCTGTAAGATTCCGGAAGACCCGCCAGCCTCCAGGAGCTATCCCGGCATCCCTCCTGATAAATGCCCCGGCAACCGTGGGACGCTGTGGCGTCACAGAATGACGTGAGATGGCGCATGCGCCGTTTGTTAAAACGAGTTGTGCCAGAAATGGTGGCCTCTTGATCGCGGGGCTTCGTGTAGCCGGCGAGTGAGGTTACCAACGGCTGCTTTTCATCATGTCAAGCACGGAGAGGTCTTCGATCTGAAGCCATCAGTTGTATCTGTTTTAAAGCTGGATTAAAGGGCGAACGTTTTTCTTACCCTTTCCCCACCACCTCCCTCTTTCCCCTCTGCCCGGGCCTTGTTCTCATCTTCAGCCCCCCACCGCTCACCACTTCGGCTGCCTCCTGGGGAACCCCGGCGTTTTTCTTTCTTTCCTCCCCCACCCCCGTCCTCCCCTGCCCCTTTCTTCCTGGTTTCAGATAAGCAGGATGTCTGAGGACGGCGCGGACAGGGTGATTAAGGTAAGAGTGAGACCGTCTCTACTACATGGTGGTACCGATGTCCCAAGTCTGACTGTCGAATGGGTGGGGGCACATCAACAACAACAATTCATCCTTAAAATGGTTCAGTAGCTCACAGGAAATGGAGCTTTAAATGCTACATGTGGGACGTTTGCGTCATTAGGACTGTTGCTCACATCCAGACTGTTTCTTAATTTCTGCATTGACAGCATTTATCTCTGTCAGTTACCGTAGGGGGAAAAAATCCAACACTTACAGAAGTACACAATAGATCTCAAATGTGTTACTTGGAGACTTAAAAATATGACCCTTTGAGCCAGATACTTTTTGGGAAAAATGCAGTTAGGATTTATGACCAGAACAACGAAACAGCTTGGAAGCTCGTTTTAGATTGAGCATTTAAAGAAATGAAATATGTTAGAACTTCACTTTAAAAAGGGATGTCCTTGAAAGCCTCATAGCTGAAGACTCCCTGAAAGCATGTTTAAAACAAATGGATCACATTTTTTCACTGAAATCTGTCTCATTCTGGATAAGTCAAACATATAACCCTGTTAATAGTTATTTTTAGATTAATGCATTTTTCTGTGAGCTCTCCAACTGATGACTCTGGATTTGAAAGTCTTCAGAATTTTCATGTACTTTTCTGGATGTACCTTTATTTTTCTATGCACTCAAAGTTGTGCATCAGTGGGTTTTGACAGATTCATGAATTGTCAGTATTGTTGTCACTTGATGGTTCTGGATGTCTCCCTCCTGACTGGGATGCTTAGCGGAGAGTGGCCTGTCTGCTCCAGATATGTAATGAGAGGTGGAAATGATTTTCCTTCATAAATAAATTGTAATATAGTACAATGATGTGGTCAGCATATTACATAATGTAAATGATCAATACAATTATCTATTTCATATGGTAGTAACATACTAGTACTAAACCAACAGTTGGACTAATATTTAAAGTATGAAGTGCTAAAGGATTTTCATTTTCTTGTGAGTAGAATATCAGGTTTTGTGTTTAATGCTTGGTTGTTATGTTTATCTCTGCTTTTAAAAAGAAAAATCTATATTAGAGCCTGTATCCTTGGGTTGAATTCTGTTGAATTATTCTATTTCGTTAATAGATGATTGCCGCTTCAATTATTAAGCTGTAAAAGGGATCAAAAGTGTTCATGTCAATAGCCAATAAAAATTGGTGTAGTCTTGATAGGTGATCATGCTTATATAAAATTTTATGACATATGAAATGTTTTATTGTCCTGTAGATCACAAACTAGCTGCATTGGGCCATCCATTCAGGAATGTTTTGCACAAAAGAGAAATAAGGTGCTACCTTGGTGTTGAAAATTGCATTGTGGAAAGCTCACTGCAGTTCAACAGGATATATAGAGTTTAAAATCTTTGTAGATATGTGCTTACATTTTCTGAGCGTGAAATTATCTGTTTGATTTTGTTTTCTGATTGCGTCTCCTCTTGTCCCACATCATCAACATCCACAATGACAACTGGCTGGTTCAGACTTGTTAGTACACTGAGAGGAGAAAACTATCTGCTGATGTTATTCCCACGGATGCACCCATTCCCTGTGAGAAAATGTTTGAGCTGTTTGCTTTTTTCTCACAGATGCTTAGCATAGCCACATACATCTTGCGTTGGTTTTGTATTTTGCTGGTCTATGCTAAAATCTGGATTTACTGTTTTTTTACTGTTAGCTATGGATCAACTGAATCTTTTACAATTAAAATATTTAGAAATCCAAACGTAGCCACAAACTCTGTTTCGTCCACATTTTTGTCATAATCCTCCTAGGAGTGGTCTTGGGCTGAAACAGGTTATTTGCAATTTTGATCTTTTGACCACTCATCTACTCTGTAATATCAACCCTTACTGAAACCTCTATAATATTGTCTGACTCTGCTGTCTCAACTTATTTGCTGCTGAAAACGTTATCCATGTTTTTAGCATCAAATGCAGCTATTCTAGTATTCTCCCATCTGGCCTGCCATCTTCCACAATGAACAAACCTGTTAATTCAAAACCTTGCAGTCTGCAACATCTTTGCATCAAGTCATCCATTACTCCTGGGTTCTTACTGAACCATATTGGATCCCCAGTCCACTGACACTTTGGCTCTAAAATTCTTCTCCTCTTCACATCCATGAACAACCTGGCAGATGTGATGTAATGTTGATAAACGTGAGGTTATCCATTTAGGAGCAAAAATAGGCCAGCAAGTTATCTGAATGGCAATTAGATTGGGAAAGGGAGAGGTGCAGCGAGATCTGAGTATCCTTGTACACCAGTCACTGAAAGTAAGCATGCAGGTGTAGTACGTGGTGAAGAACGCAAATGCATTCAAGTACAGGAGTGGGGTTGTCTTGCTGCAGTTGTACAGGGCATTGGTGAGATCACACCTGGAGTATTGTGCAGTTGTGATCTCCTTATCTGGGGGAGTATGTTCTGGCTATTGAGGGAGTGCAAAGAAGTTTTACCAGACTGATTCTTAGAAAGGCAGGATTGACAAATGAAGAGCGGCTGGATCAGTTAGCACTATATTCACTGGAGTTTAGAAGAATGAGAGGTGATCTTACAGAAACCTATAAAATTCTAATAGGATTAGGCAGGGTAGATACAGGAAGGATATTATGCTCTATGATCTGAGTGTCACAGTTTAAGAATGACAAGTAGGCCTTTTATGGTAGAGATGAGAGAACTGGTGAGCCTGTGAAATTTTCTACTACAGAAAGTAATTAGAAGCCAAATCATTGAACGTTTTCAAGAAGGAAATAGATGTGTTTCTAAGAGCTAAAGGGATCAAAGGATATGGGGAGAAAATAGGAACAGTGTATTGAGTTGGATGATTAGCCATGATAATATTGAATGGCAGAGAAGGTTGAAAGGGTTAAATGATCAGCTGCTGCACCGATATTCTGTTTTTTTTCTATTCTCCTTTTTCTCTTACCAATAATGTTGGTTTAGATAAAGTGCTAGTTAAAGCATTACTCTTGTCCAAATTTCTGATGAGTGCAAAGTTGATTTGGGCAACTTCAGATTAAATATTTGAGCTATTAATTGCATTTACATCTGCATGGATGTAAATGTGATTACTATGCAATAAAATTTAATGTTATCAATGCTGTAAGGGTGTGAGCTTGCAACATACATGATGATTGATGCCATCACTTCCATGTGACAATTCCCCATCTCAAATTCACACTTATAAGGAAAGTGTTTAGATTGTTCAATCACAGTGGGAAAAGAAACATCAAATATTTGTGCTTTTGAGCAACTTGATTGGGTATAAGGAAACACTTCGAAATAAATTGCAGTGATTAAACTATATACCATTTTTAAAAAGAAACATTATTTTGGTATGGCACTTTTGGTAAAATTAAGCATTTGACATTCACGTTTTTTAAAAAAAGCTATCTTTTAAAAGCATAATTTGTATTCATTTTATAATGTTCAAACTTGAGTGTTCTGACTTTTAGATTAGTGCAGTCTATGCTAAATCTATTCTTTATTGAATATAGATGTCTGCCTTTTTTATTGATTGCTTTGTCTGTGTAGGGGAAATTTACTTTTCTGACTCTTGTTATTTTCACTGTCATTGTTAATCTTGATTCCAATGGTGGAGCATTAGCAATAAACTAAATGAATCAATTTTGAAATCTATTTTAACAGTTGTTAAAATCTTGAAAGGCCTTGTAAATAAACTATATGAAATCTGTTGGGACACAATGCCAGAGTAGCAAGAGATGGAGAAATTGCTGATCAGACTTTTGTTGGCACTCTTTTGCTGTCATTATAATTTAGTGTTCAGCTTCTTATGTAATTCGAAGGATACAGCAAACGCAACTTTTCTTTTTGTTAGAATTCTAGCCACGACATCTTTTATTTTTCATTTTTTAAAGCAACATCTTTTGTACACTTAATTTGTACTTGAATTCAAGTTTTCTTCTTTGCTAAAGGTGCTGATTTGTTCTGGGATTTAGCTGCTATTCCTTTGTTTAAAATCACATAACACCAGGTTTATAGACCAACAGACTTATTTGGAAGTTCTAGCTTTCGTAGCACTGCTCCTTTATCAGGTAGCTGTGAAGTGGGATCATAAGACACGGAATCTATAGCATGATCACAGTGCCATGCAACTGATACAATATTTCTTTGTGTTAGAGCTTAATGAATTTCAGTCAGTTGCAAGGATTTATCATACATGATCCCAAAGTGGTTCCGAATTGATATCAAGATGAATAAACTTTCTAGAAATGGGCACTTTGTAATAATGAGGCATATAAATGTCTTTTTTTGAGACAGGTGGAGGAAATGTTAATGTTCTAAATCATCATTCTTTGCTGTTGACCTCGGAGCCAGTTTTGGCACTTCACCAGTTCTCCTGGCTCAGGTCAACCACATTACTTGAATGAATGTTTGCCTTCCATTAGAATATCTCTTGTTATCAGTAAGCATTTGACTGTAGGAATGAATTGAATAATCATATTTTCATCCCAGATCTATGCAATTAGTCTTTCTAGTATGGAATAATAGGACAGCAATTAGGAGCAAGAAACCCACAATTGATCTTCCATCTTCCTAGCTCAGTTCCTTTGCATAATCTGAGAATAACTAGTTTAGTAAAGAGAAATCTTAGGAACTACTGTTATTGTTGGTAACCATATGGGCATTGTTTCTGTGATTCCAATTCTCCTTGGGGCAATACTGTTGAGCAAAGAAACAGGCCATCCACTCCAACTGATCCATGCTCCACATAAGCCTTCTGTCAACCTCTGAATAAAGAATTATTTCCTAAACACTCTATTGAGCATTTTGATAAACGTCTTTGATAATCTATTCCAATTTCGATCTTCCATACCCCAGCCCTTGAAGTGGATTGAAGTGAAGTCTCTATCTACCCTATCAAACCTTTCCTAATCTTCAAAGACCTCTATCAGGACGTTCCTCGGCTCCTTTTTCTTCCAGAGACTAGAGCTTCAGGTTTTTCAATCTTTTCTCAGTTCCAGTGTCATGTTCTAAAACTTTTTTTTTCAACTTCTTCCAGTGTTTCTGTATTTATACTTTTACCAATATGAAGAGCAGAATTATGCACAGTACTGTGGTCTAATCAAGGTTTGATTCAAGTTCAATATAAAGTGGTCTGCCTTTCACTTCAGGTAGAATTGAACCCTGTGCAGTTTTGTTCTTTTATAGATGCTTTTGGTTCTCTACCCCATTTATAGTTTTGTTTTCCAAGCAATATATGGTCTCTTTAATTTTTCCCATCAAAATCCACCGCTTTGCTCTTGCCTATGTTAAAATGAATTTGCCACTTTGTTCTAAAAGGTTCATATATTTTGTAGCTTTCTTGTTTAGTTTTAACTACACACTAAACTTGGTGTCATCTGCAAATGGAGATTTGAAAGAGTATTCTGAATGAAATATCTGAATTTAAAATGCTTTACCAGAAGCTTCTATTTAATTATGTTAAGCATTACTCCAGAGAGATTCAATTTCTAGGCCTTCACTTTAAAAAGCCATTCTCTAAATAGATTGAAAGTAAAGAGGTCCTTCCTATATTAAATCCAGGGAATAATTTATATAACAATTCTATTTACTTTCCAGAAAAAAATCAAAAATGTTTATCATCTGGAAAGTGATTACTGACAGCTATATTTAAACTTCTTTCATTGAAGATGTGCACACCTCCTGTGTCCTCACCCCAACAAACTCCCTCCCTTGCAATGCATAATCTCTGGCATACAGTGAGGTGTTAATGACGTGGATGTGAATCTGTACTGCTTTGGCGGTCAAATTTATACTGTGGGGAACATATCAATCTGACTGTAACTACATTTTTGGCGAGTGAATTTTGCACCTAATTATTTTTAGCATTAACCAATTAGATGTGTTGAGAATTTGACAGTTCTGTGAAGCTTTAGTATAGGTTGAGTTGTAATTTTCAGTTTTGTGGAAATGATTCAAGAATCAAAAATGGACAATTTTCAAAATGTACGTGCAAAACTGGACAATAATTCATTGAGAATCATCTCGGTTCTGTTTCTCAGTTGAAATGTTTCAGCATTTTAATTAGCTTTACTTTAATGGGGTTGTCAGTTGTGTACCTGAGGAATGAATTTGGTGTGATGGAGGGCTGGAATACATACTATATTTAATAGGTAGGTACACTTTTAAGAATGCCTTCAGTTATTTGAAGTATGGTCAGCACTTAGCTTTGGACTGATAAGTGGTAGGTAAGATTATGCTCTGAAGGTACCAAGCCAGGACCATCTCCAAAAAGACAATATCAAGCCACCTCTCGAAGACCTTTAATGAAGACGTGTTCAAAAGGAATGGGTTGAACCTGAACTGGAAAGGGATCAATATCCTAGCGGGAAGATTTGCTAGTTCTATTTTGGGACCCTGTAAACTATTGGCGGTGAGGGGTTTCCTAAGTAGCAGTGGAAACATAAAGACAGTTGAGGATGATTCTGAATCAGAAAAGAGCAAGTCAGAGAACGAGGCTTGTTCTACAAACCTATTTGTAGTCAAACCACTACAAATGCCGGAGGAAAGATCACAGAAGCGCTTCACAGGAGGCTCCCAAGCACTGAGAATGTCACCTAGACAGGGGACGAAACATCTGCAACACAAATTCCCAACTCGGTGAACAGAACCACAACAACATGTCATAGCTATTATAGAAACATGGCTGAGGGAAGGATAGGCCTGGCAGCTGAGTGTTCTGGGTTTTTGATGCTATAGAAAGGGAGGCAAGAGGATGGAGAGTGGGGTTTGTTTTTTATTAAAGAAAGCATTACCACTGTAATTTAGGATATTTCTGAGGGATTGTCCAGTGAAAATATATGAGTTGAAATTAGAAATAAGGAAGGGATGATCACCTTGATGGGATTATACTATAGGCCCCCCACCAGTTAGAGAAATTGAGAAGCAAATATGTAAAGAGATCTCAGATATATGTAAGAATAATAGGGTTGTAATAGGAATTTTTAATTTTCAAAACATTGACTGGGACTGTCATGATGTTAAAGGTTTGGATGGTGAACCCACCAACACACTAAAACAGCAGCTAATGAACTTGAAGGACACTATACAGACAACAAGCAAAACTAATGTCATTTACAAAATACCTTGCAAGAACTGTAACAAACACTACATTGGACAAACAGGCAGAAAACTAGCATGATACATTAACATCAGCTAGCCACAAAAAGACATGACCCACTCTCCCTAGTTATCCTTACATATGGATGAGGAAGGATATCACTTCGACTGGGACAAAACATCCATCTTGGGACAAGCCAAACAGACATGCACAAGAATTCCTAGAAGCATGGCATTCCAACCGGAACTCTATCAACAAACAGATTGACCTGGATTCCATTTACCACCCCGTGAGAGAAAGAACAGGCAATGACATCATTATAGGAAATGATATCACCGCAGGAAATAACATCACTAACTCAAGGAAACCCAAACATATAAATAGAAAGCAGGCTACACCATTGGTGCTTCATTTGGAGGCTCACTGAAGATGTTACCTAGTATGGTGATGAAACATCTGAAAGCTATATTTCTAGCTCGGCGAGTAAACACACATCCAGAACCTCAATCTGAGTGACAAATCTTCTCAAAACTCGCTAAGAGAGATTAAAGCGGATGCAGAAAAGAGGAAAAAGAAATGTATTCTGAATTGTTTGAGAGTTTATACTATAGATTCAGATGTATGGCCTGCATTGATTGATTCTAGCCATCCTGATTTCTCTCTCAAGTGGCCCCACCTCAATCATGTTTATGCATGCTATTATATCTGTTCAGTTCCAACCCCATTCCTTCTTTAAAGTAAATCATTCTTTTCACATCTGCTGACAAACCTTAATGTCTTCATTCTTTTGAGCTGTTCTGTTTTGAGTGTGCACAGTTTCCATACCCTTCCTTTACTACTCCTACTCCTTCAGATGTCCCCAGGCTTCTGAACTACCCCATGCACTCAGGCTGTTGTCATTCACTGTTCTCTCCAACATGCTAATACAACTCAAAACTCAGACTGCAATTGTGCCAGATGTTCCAAAATTGTACATTCCCATACCAAAGAGTGCTTGACTACTCCTGGGTTCAGATTCTTTAAGGTACTATGTCCTTCCTCCCATAATACAAATTCAGCACCAGTTGTTCATATAGCTTGTCCCTCCTCCATCTCTCTTTTGACTCTACCTTTTGTCTCAATGCTCCATGTGGGAGAACATAGAATCATAGAGATGTACAGCATGGAAACAGACCCTTCGGTCCAACCCGTCCATGCTGACCAGATATCCCAACCCAATCTAATCCCACCTGCCAGCACCCGGCCCATATCCCTCCAAACCCTTCCTATTCATATACCCATCCAAATGCCTCTTAAATGTTGCAATTGTACCAGCCTCCANGGGAAAACAGTCCCAGCCTGTTCAACCTCTCCCTACAGCTCAAATCCTCCAACCCTGGCAACATCCTTGTAAATCTTTTCTGAACCCTTTCAAGTTTCACAACATCTTTCCGATAGAAAGGAGACCAGAATTGCACGCAATATTCCAACTCTGGCCTAACCAATGTCCTGTACACCCTCAACATGACCTCCTAACTCCTGTACTCAATACTCTGACCAATAAAGAAAAGCATACCAAACGCCTTCTTCACTATCCTATCTACCTGTGACTCCACTTTCAAGGAGCTATGAGCCTGCACTCCAAGGTGTCTTTGTTTAGCAACACTCACTAAGACCTTACCATTAAGTGTATAAGTCCTGCTAACATCTTTGAAAACTTCTCCCCATATATATAACATCAGTGTTGCATGCCAATTTATTAGTTCTAACTTCCCTTGTGATTCTTTGAGGTGAATTTGGTAAAGAAATATTAATGACAATCAAAAGGTAAAGGATCTGATGGAGAAGCATTAAAAGAATAAAATAAAAACTGGGATAAAAGCTGTACCTGATATTGATGTTACTTGTCGTGTGTGTGGGATATAGAAAAGAAATAAGAGGCATGGATAAAGTAGACGACCTAAGTAGACAAAGATTTAGAAATTGGGATAGACCATTGCAGATCAGATTTTCTTTCCACCATAAGCGGTGTCAGAGATAAAATGGGAAGTGGTTGAGAACTCTGGGTCTGTACTCCGTGCAGTTTAGAAGGATGGGGGGAGTAGATCTTATTGAAATGTACAGAATACTGAGAGGCCTGGATAGAATAGATGTAGAAATGATATTTCTACTCATGAAAGAGACTAGGACCTGAGGGCACAGTCTCAGCGTAAAGGGATGACCCTTTAGAATTGAGATGAGGAGGAATTTCTTCAGCCAAAGGAAATTCGTTGCCACAGAAGGCTGTAAAGGCCAATCACTGAGTGTATTTAAGACAGAGACATAGGTTATAGGAAGAGGACAGGCGAATAGGGTTGCAAACTATATCGAATGATGGAGCAGTCCTAATGGGGCAAATGGCCTAGCTCTACTCCTGTAATTAGTGCTTTTATGCTCTAGTTTATTGTGACCTGCATACTGTGGCACTTGGTCATTTAAAATACTGAATCATGTGCAGAGTATTTTATAGACTAAAGCTGATCTGGGCAAATCTTTCCAACCTTTGCGACTAGGGACAAATCCTCTATTGATGCTATTATTCTCCCTTTTAACAGGAATCTTCTATATTAGATGAGTACGCAATTAACTGGACTCAGAAGCTGGGAGCTGGGATCAGCGGGCCTGTACGGTAAGAGAAACAATGCAGGTACAATTGTTCATTGTTCACATCTTTTGGAGACTGCTGACTGCATCAAAGTTAACCTGACATAATAACAGGTGTCAATAAAGCAGAATATGTGAAGTTTGTACCAACTTATTGTGTACGCATTTTCTAATTGGAGTTGATAAAGGAAAATGAACAGTGTTTGACATTTTCATGGTTTTTCCCCTTGACTGTGGAAGTCACCCTGAGGTGTTTTGTGTAGATCTTGTCTTGCTGACGATGCATGTCTGTCTCTTGTGGTAGTTGTGTATCTAGCTTGAGAAAGAACAATTTACATTTAATTAACACCTTTTCACATAATGCCTAGACAAGTTATTCAACAGCAATTTATCAAAGCTTTTAAAAACTTATTCCTTTTTCTTTCCTATGGCATTGTTACTACTGTGAGTCCAGTGAGAATACTGAATATGAGGAGAAGATTACAGATAACTGAAATTCTTCAAGTTTAAGTTAAAAACTTGGGGGGGGGGGAGCAGAATATTAGTCTGGTAACATTAAGTAATTACTCTAGATTCTTTCATTTGCATCATTTGATTCCACTATAAAATATGAGGGTTTTGATCCTCTCTTTAGTGCCAACTCCAGTTCATTGGTTTTGACGCACAGCAATTTTTCTATGAGGGATCATTTCATTTTGTGCTAAATTTTTTTAGTATCCAGGCATGGCCCGTGGCCATCACTGGTCAGACCAGAGTGTATTGCCCATCCCTAATTGCCCTTGTAGGCGGAAGTGAGCTGCCTAGGTGAACTGCTGTTCACTATTTTGTTTGGTGTGTGGGTAGTAAAATCCATAGTTACAAAGAATTCCAGGATTTTCACCCAGTGACCGTGATGGAATGGTGATTGTTCTGATCTGGACCTATGTGTGGTTTGGAGGATCGCTTGCAGGTAGTACTCTCCCCAGATATCATCTCCTATTTATAGGTAGTTGGGGCTGTGGATTTAGAGGCTTTGTTGAAGGATCTTTTGTGAGTTTTTTGCAACCAACATTGGTAATGGCTAGCATTTTAGTTTAGTTCCTTCCCAATTTGAGTTCATTCAGCCTTTCCCAAGATTTTCTTTTGTTTAGACCTGAAATATACAGCTTTAGCATTAGTACACACTGGCTATCTATTTGGTGTATAAAACTCATTTGAGACTGGGAGCTTATATGGTTATGATGGATGTATACTTCTCCCTGTTATTTAATGCTTTTATGCTCATTCATGGTTACGTTTTGTTGTGCAGCAAGCAGCCATGACTAAAGATAAATGAATTTAAATAAGAATTTGAGCCTCAATAGGAATTGAATAGTGATTAAGTGTGTGTTACTGTTTTAGCAATAGCTTATTATATATAATTTGCATCAATGCAGAACTAATGTTAATGACCTTCATCACATTGTGGACAAACTGTACAACCAAGTGGAAGTAGTGGGTTGAATTTAAGGCTGAAGTAACAATTCAAATTGTGTTTTGTGGAAAAGCAGACACTCCAACATTTGATTTCTGATCTGTGCTGAATCAGCTGATCTTGACCAAACAGCCAGTTCGGGATCTGCAACTGTGTTCAGCACCCCTGGATATATGATAAAATTTAAGCTTGGTTTTCCATTCCTAATAACTGCAATTCCAGCAAGAGTACAAATGGACTGGACTGCAATGCCACATGCCTGAATGACTATTCATGAGTATTTATTAATCAGTAGCCCGTTCGGCAAGATACTGGAGGGTTTTCACCCCCATAGAACTGTACCTCCACAGCAGGTACTACACTTTGAAAAGAGATTAAATTGGAAGGAAGGAGAAACCAGACATTCATTACCTAATCTTTCATTATCTAGTGTAAACCTGCATGACAGTGTGTTTTGTAACTGACTCCCTGTACTACTTATTGTGATTTTAAATTAAGTTTGAGCATCAGTTTTAATGTGCAGTAGCGTATAGTTGCTGAACCAGGCTGCCTAGGATTAATCTTTTTAATATGTTTCTGATGGGAAGATATTCAGTGATATAATCTTGGAAATAATACCATAATAATTGCAATGGCTGAACAGACCCATCATCGCTTCCTCAGGAAAACCAAGGATGGGCAATAAATGTGGTTTTGTCAGTATTGCCTACATCCTGATATGCACAGAAGTTTTAAATATATTTCTTATTTTAGGAAAGAAGCATTATTAAAGTGCTCAGATAAAAACTGAGAATTGGTTTCTAACACTGGCAAGTGTGTGTGTGTGTGTGTGTGTGTGTGTGTGTGTCTGTGTGTTGTGTTTGTGTAACTGACATCTGGGAGCTCAACTGCATAATGAGCAGGACTGCAAGACAGTTAGCCCTGTAGCTTTGCATCTCAGCAGAGTCAACACCAAGAGGAAGAAGAAAGTGGAGAAAAGGAGAGGGAGGAATAAAACTACTGTATTGTCATAGTATTTCCAATGCTAAATTTTAATCTTAGTCTTAATTATTGATTATTAGTGCCATGGTGAACTTAAAAGTGTCTATGAATCCGTTTGTCTGCTAAGATTTTGGAAGAAAAATCCCAGTTTATGGTAATCGTAAAGAATAAAGATGTCAGTTTATACCTCTGGGAAAATTTTCTTTTGTGGCTACTGTTTGAAGCTAGCTGTTTTGGGAGCAGCAACTATTTAATTTCTGTTTGGTTGCCAGGTGTTTTTTTGACAAATCTAGCTGGCTAAGTCCTGCAAGTGTAGAATTCCAATGAGATGAGAAACCATCAATGATAGGGCAGCTTCACAATTGTCTGAACTTTAGAAGGGAGAAAAGAATACTCTGAGGTTTTTGGCATAAGAGTAGAACAGAAAACAGTAGGATGAACTTAGTTCCCTAGAGATAGTGGTTCTTCATACCTGAGTTTGTGTCGAAGCTATTCCATTTGAAATGTCGTTTTCTAGTTAGCATTTGTAATTTGGACACGATTTTAACCTGCTGAATTTAAATTTAATTTACTTTTTGCAGAGCCAAGTCCTGTTTTAATTACCTACAGCAAGTGCATTGTGAATAATGTTGACTGTTAAATGATGCTGTACCAGGGGATTAAATTGCCATATTTCCAGAGGGCCATAGGGCTGCTCGCTTGCTGTCAAAAGAGAGACAACTGGTGATGAGTTTACCTGAGAGCCATTACACTTCAGGCAAGGGTTGAGCTGGGACCTTTGTGGTGACCTCAACAGATATGGGAATTGAAATTGCACTGTTAGTGCCACTCTGCACCGCAAAATACTTTTCTAAACTAACTGACAACTCCTCCTTATCTCTCCTCTACTAAATGAGACACCACAAAGTATTTGGAGGTTACCTAGTAATTCTGAAATCTGACTACTCCAATAAGTGATAATTAATTTTCAGAAGATTGACAATTGTGCTCAGTAAACTAAATTATTTTCTCTCTGTCCTCCTCCGTCATCTGGAAGTTCATTCTTTTGTGCAGGAGTCAAGCTCTGACATGAGGTTCACTGAATTTTCAATGGCTAACCAATAATGTTGCATGTCTTATTAAATGAACATTTACAGTCACCTGCAAAATGTTCTGAGCCAGCTTGAACGTTTTGAGCTGAAGTTATATTAATATATTGGCTATGTCATCAATACAACATGAACTTGTACCAATGTAGGATTGTAGTGGAAAACTCTAGAAAAGGAGCAACTTGCCAAGGTTTAATTAGATTGCTCCTAGAAATCAGTTATAAGGAGGAGTTGACAGAGGGAATAATGCGGTTGTCTGCCTTGGCTAAAGGTAACTATGATGTGGAGATGTTGGTATTGGACTCGGGTCGGCAAAGTCAGAAATCACATGACACTAGGTTATAGTCCAACAGGCTTATTTGAAATCACAAGCTTTCAGAGCATACCCCTTTCATCAGCTGAAGTGAGAGAGAAGCACGCAGATTCTATGGGCAGAGAGATCATAAGATCACACGAATAATGTGAGTGGAGTGTTGAATAATAAATCTCTGCAGATGACCAAAAATGTTAGATGGTGTGAGTCAAGTGTAAACAGCTGAATAACAAGTGAAGGGATGACCTATAATCTGAATAAATGAGGCAGAGAGATAACGACAAAAAATTTTAAAAAGGCAGTGCTGGAGACAAATGAAAGGATTGGAGTAACATGGAACAAAAACAGACGCTGCCAGAAAACTCCAGCAGGTCTGACAGCATCTGTGAAGAAGAACCAGACAAAGGGTCACAGGACCCGAAATGTTAAGTCTGATTTATCTTCACAGATGCTGCCAGACCTGATAACCCCACCCACCCTCAACCCCTGCCTTGATGCTGTAAATCAGGAGCCACAGTTTCTTCAGTTTTTTTTATTTGATTGGAATAACATGATGGGTATAAGAGTTGCATGTCAAATGTTTAACCAAAATATTGAGCAATCCAAAACTGTACAAACTAATTAAGATAGATAATAATATATCAAGGTATCAAAACAGGGCAGTAAGGAAGATTTTGGATGCAGAACAGTGTGGTGGGGTCACATGGATGTGACACAAAGTCAATGTCATGGGTATGGAACTTGACTATCAGTTTCAGCTTGGTGATTCTGAGTTGTTGTGGATCTCAAACGCTCGCCAAGGCGACCTTTACCTGAAGATCAGAAGCTGAATGTCCTTGACCGCTGAAGTGCTCCCCAGCTGGGAGGGAACATCCTGTCTGTCAATTGTTGTGCGATGTCTTCATTCTTTGTCATGGCATCTGCATTGTCTCACCAATGTATCAAGTTTCAGGACTATCTTGCCTACAGCATATGAGATAGAAAACATTGACCAAGTCATATAAGTGTCTGCTGTGTACGTGAGGAGTGGTGTTCCCACGTGTGGTGGTAGTAGTATACTTGTTGATGCACCTTTCATTGTCCAGTGCTTCCCTGGAGTGGAGATACTATGCCATGTTCCTTGCAGCCTTCAACATGTCATCAATAACGATGAGCATCTCGGCAAGATCATCCACTTCTAACCTTCAAATAACCATCAAACCTTAAACAAACCACCGTTTGCAGCAAACTACCCAACCTTCAAGACAACATTAACCACAATACCACACAACCCTGCCATGTCACCCTCTGCAAGGCATATCAGATATCAACAAGGATACACCATCACACGTGGGAACACCAACCCCCACATACACGCCAGATACTTATATGAGTCAGCCAGTGCTGTCTCTTTTATATGCTGCAGGCAAGGATGTCCCAAGGCATGGTATATTGGCGAGACTGTGCAAATGGTATGGCAACAAATGAATGGACACCATGCAACAATCACCAGACAGGAATGTTAGAGAGACATAGGGTCACTTCCAGTTGCGGAGCATTTCAGCAGTCAGGACATTCAGCTTCCGATCTTTGGGTAAGCATCCTCCAAAGTGGCCTTTGAGATACACAACAACACAGAATTGCTGAGTAGAAACTGATAGCCAAGTTTCATACTTAATAAAGACTGCCTCAACCGTGATCTTAGGTTTGTGTTGTGTTGCATGTGACCCCACCACACTGTTCTGTATCTGTAAAATCTTCCTTACTGTCCTGTTTTGACACCATCACCTTGATAAATTATTCTGATCTTTCTATCCTAAATAGTTTGTACAACTTTGGATTGCTTATTACTTTGGTTAGACTCTAAGCATGCAGCTCTTAGACATATCATGTTATTCCAGTCAAGTAAAAACTGAGAGAACTGTGGATGTTGTAAATCAGGAGCAAGGGCAGGAGTTGCTGGGGGGCTCAGTGGATCTGGCAGTATCTGTAAAGAAAAATCAGTTAATATTTCATGTCCAGTGACCCTTCGTCTAGTTTTTTTCTTCACAGATGCTGCTGGACATCCTGAGCCTTTCTGGCAGCTTCTATTTTTGTTCCATGTTATTCCAATCCTTTTGGTTAGTCTCCAGCTCCACCTTACTTTAAAATTTTTTGTAATTATTTCTCCGCCTCATGTAATCAGATTATAGGTCATCCCTTCACTTGTTATTCAGTTGTTGACACTTGACTCAGACCATCTAACACTCTTGATCACCTGCAGAGACTTGTGTTATTTGTGTGATCTAATTATCTCTCTGCCCATAAATTCTGTGTACTTATCTCTCACTTCACCCGATAAAAGGGCTATGCTGTGAAAGTTTTTTATGGACTATAATCTAGTGCCATGTGATTTCTGACTATGTGTAAAGGAGTCGACAGAGTAGAAAGTGTGATATACTTGGAAGGGTGAAATGACTCAAAAACAATTTCTGAGAAATATTGTAGTAAAATTGTAGATTACATGTATTTACCTTCACGATATTTGCAGATATTCTGTTTATAAATGCAAACTTTTAGCAACTTCATTTTTTTCCTCCCCTATTTTCTTCTCTCGTGCAGATGTTGGTATACATTGACTTATGTTCTCTTACCTGGTTTTGCATCATACTGTTCCGTTCATAATTTAAATCCATTGAAAATTAAAGCTGCCAGAACATAAGTCCAAACATTTGAATTGGATTGGATTCTGAGTTAACTACTTGTCTGAGAGTCGAGCAGTGTATTTTGGGTCCAATCCAGTAACCCTGTTGTATGTGTCTATTTTATTTGAGGGTGGATGTGGGTATGTGTGGAGAGGCGGAAATATTAGATAGAGTCAAAGGAAGGGGTTTTAAGATACAGAACAAATAGTGAACTTTACAAACTTATTACACTGAAGTTCTCTGCTTTCTAATAAGCAAAGGTAAGTTCTACTTTATTTTTGACCTTCCTGATGACCTGTTCGTCCAAGTTCAGGGAAGACCATTTCATGGCCTTTTATGTCATGTTTTCAATAGCAGCATGGTTTAGCAGCTTTACTACATCATTTTAAAGTGGTTTCACTGAAGTAAGAACAGAAATTGCTGGTGAACCTCAGTCGATCAGGCAGCATCTGTGGTAAGTTATCATTTTGAATTTGGTGACTCTTCAGAGCTGTTAGCTAGGAATAAGTGGTACTTATGCTGAATGTGAAGTGAGAGAGGGGAGAGGAGGGAAGGGAAGAGAATAGGTGGAGATGGAGCCTAGAGAGAGAGTGAAAGGAGTAGGTAAACAAGGAGCTGGTTCTCGCTTGCTCGCTATGTTTCTCGCTCGCTCTGTTTTGTTCGCCTTCCCTGTCCCTCCCCTCGTCCTCTTTTTTTTTCCCACCCTCTCTCTCGTTGTCTTTCCCACCCTCTCTCTCGTTGTCTTTCCCACCCTCTCTCTCGTTGTCTTTCCCACCCTCTCTCTCGTTGTCTTTCCCACCCTCGTGTCTGTCCCTGCCCTGCCACCACTTCTGTCTGTCTGTTATCTGAGTCAACACATTAATTCTGCTTTGTTCCCACAGATGTTGCCTGACCTGCTGAGTTTCACCAATTTCTGAATTTGTCTTCAATGACATGGAAATCTGAGTCTTCTGTTGCATTTAAACTGAAGTTTTAAAAGTTCTGAGAGTAAACCTTCAAATCTGGATAGTGACTTACATTGTTTGTGGTATAGCAGACAAATCTAGCCCAAAGGGAGATGATGGTTGAAGCAGAGTTTGGAGTATCTGTAATAGGTGTGTTTTCAAATAATGGTTATAAGTAGTATAGAAAACTTTGAGAATTCAAAGCTCTGCTGTTCATACAGACAATTAACATTGCTGTCATATCATAAAGCAACAACCACTTTGAAGTGCTCTTAAGATCAAAAATATCTTATTGGTTTTCAAAGTGTAACCAGACTAAATAGCACTGAACCAACAAAGAAATTTTGGCTGATCACTTGACCAGAGCAGTAGGCATTCCAATAATTTACGGAAAGTTGTATTTCTTATTTTGCAATAGCTTGAAAAAGTTGACTGATCTCCAAATCAAGACTGCCATCCCAGTACTGCTGACAAAGCCAGAAGTGTAGGCTAAGGTGCCAATATTGATTTTGATGGGGCCGAATATGAGGAATAAAATCTGTTTACCCAGTAAGCACTTGTAATTTCATCAGTGATGAAACTCCGTACAGGAGGACAGTCATTATGCCATTAGGGGTAGGAGTGTGGAGAGCAGTTGCATATTTCCCTGTAGATATTTGAATGCAAGACCAGATTCTAGTACCTATTTAGAATTCTAATCCTAGTTAAAGGAAAATGTCAAATTGCCTTTTATATTTTTGATGCTATGTCTGAGCTTTATTAGTTCCTCAGCTGCAGCTTTGTTGCTTTCCTTGCTCTTTATCTCCACTCCCACCCCCATCAACTGCACAGTTTTTTTCACATCCAGTGTCATAGCACTTTTTTATTCTTTATGAGGAACTTGTTTATGAAATTTCTTATCTCTTTCAGCCCTGCCTTCCTCCTGGAATGTACAGATTTAAAAAAAAATACAGTTGTTGAATCATCATAGAATCTCTACAGCATGGAAACAGACCATTTGGCCCAACAACTCTACACTGACCCTCCAAAGAGTATCCCAACCAGCCTATTCCCTTACTACTCTACATTTACCCCTGACTAATGCACCTAGCCCCCACATCCCTGAACACTATGGGCAATTTAGCATGGCCAATTCACCTAGTTTGCACATCTTTGGATTGTGGGAGAAAACCGGAGCACCCGGAGGAAACCTACGCAGACATTGCGAAAATGTGCAAACTCACACACAGACAGTTGCCTGAGGCTGGAATTGAAGCTGGGTCCCTGGCACTGTGTGGAAGCAGTGCTAACCACTGAGCCACCGTGCTGTCCCAGGAAGGTCTTGCTTCCTGGTTTGTCATTGTTTTTAAGTGTCTTGTACTGTAATTGGTCAAGGTGCTATCTTCCAAATGAGACATTAAGTTGATTCACCACCTACCTGTTCTGCTTATCCCATGTGTTTTGACATCAGCTGGCCTATAGAAAGGAGGATTGGAACAGGTCTTGGTTAAGTGGTCACTAATGAGATGAGAGGGATTCATGTGATGTTATTTTTAAAGATGGAGGTTCTATTTAGTCTTGGTCTTTGAAAATATTTTGGGCGCATACTTTGCAACTGAATTTAAAAGTGATAATATAAGATTCCTGCCTATACAGTTATCCAAGTACATAGCATGGGTGAGTAGTCTGCCCTTATCCTTTCACTTATGTTTATTGTTTTAATTTATTTTAGTGTATGCATGAAGAAGTCAACAGGAGAACGATTTGCACTAAAGATTCTCCTTGATCGCCCAAAAGCAAGAAATGAGGTAAGAAAATTTGTTTTAAAAATATATTAAATATTACATTGGCTCCCTACTAGACTATTAGGAAGTTGCTTTCTATGACATGGAGAAATGATTCTCTTTTTTGTTTGAGAAATTAATTAGCAACAAGACCTCAATGTTGTTCTTACTGTGGTTTAAAAACCCTGCTATTTATACTGAAGAACATCTTTACTACTGAATGCACTGGCACTGTTCTGACACCACTGGACCCACTGAATGCCACCAGCGCTCCTATTTTTATCTCAAATTCTAAGACCTGGTCAAGAAAAGGAAGCAGATGTCAGGTATAAACAGCCAGAATCGAGTGGTCCCTAAAAGAGGATAAGAGCAGTAGAAGTATACTTAAGTGGGAAATCAAGAGGGCAAAAAGGAGACATGAGATAACTTTGGTAAATAGGGTTAAGGAGACAAATACTTTAAGGACAAAAGGGTAACTTTAAGGAAAATAGGGCTTCTTAAAGATCAGCAAGGCTGTTTATGTGTGGATCCGCAGGAAACGGTGATACTAAAGGAGTATTTTGCATCAGTGTTTACTGTGGCGAAGGATATGGAAGCTAGAGAACTTGGGGAAATAAAAAATGACATCTTGAAAAATGTCCATATTGCAGACGAGAAGGTGCTGGACATCTTGAAACACAAAGGTGGATAAATTTCTGGGACCTGCTCAGGTGTACCCTAGAACCGTGTTGGAATATAGGAAAGTGATTGCTGTGCACCTTGTTGAGATATTTGTGTTATCGATAGCCACAGGTGAGGTGCTGGAAGACCTGGAGGTTGGCTAATGTGGTGTCACTATTTAAGAAAGATGGTAAGTTGGAATATAGGAAAGTGATTGCTGTGCACCTTGTTGAGATATTTGTTATCGATAGCCACAGGTGAGGTGCTGGAAGACCTGGAGGTTGGCTAATGTGGTGTCACTATTTAAGAAAGATGGTAAGGGAAAAACCAGGGGACTGGTGAGCCTGACATTGATAGTGGGCAAATTGTTGGAGGGGATCCTGAGGGATGTGATTTACATGTTTTTGGAAAGGCAAAGGCTGATTAGGGATAGTCAATATGGCTTTGTGTGTGGAGAAATCATGTATCACTAACTTGATTGAGGATTGATGAAGGTAGAGTGGTGGATGTGATCTATATGGACTTTGGTAAGGCATTTGACAAGTTTCCTCATGGTATACTGATTAGTGAGGTTATACAGGAAGAACTAGCTATTTGGATACACAGCTGACTCGAAAGTACGAGATAGAGGGTTGCTTTTCAAACTGGAGGCCTGTGACCAGCAGTGTGCTGCAAGGATCAGTGCTTAGTCCACTGATTTTTGTCACTTTATATGAAGGATTTAGATTTTAAAAAAAGGTGTGGTTAATAAGTTTGCAGATGACACCAAAATTAGTAATGAGGTAAACAGCCAAGAAGGTTACCTCAGTCTACAACGGGATCTTGATCAGATGGGGCAATGGGCTGAGAATAGCTGATTCTGTTTCATTTAGACAACTGTGTGGTGGTGCTGCATTTTGGAAAGGCAAATCAGGGCAGGACTTGTACACAGTTAATGGTAAGACCCTCAGGAAGTTTGCTGATCAAAGAGACCTTGGAGTGCAGTTCGTTGAAAATAGAGTCACAGGTAGACATGATAGTGAAGAAGGTGTTAGGTATGCTTGCCTTTTATTGATCAGTGTAATGAGTATGGGAGTTGGGAGTTCATGTTGTGGCTGTACAGGATATTAGTTAGGCCGCTTAGAAATGCTGCATTCAATTCTGCTGTCCTTTCTATAGAAAGAATGTCGTGAAACTTGCAAGGGTTCAGAAAAGATTTACAAGGATGTTGCTAGGGTTAGACGGTTTGAGCTATAGTAGAGAGAAGCGGAGTAGGCTGTGGCTCTTTTCCCTTGAGCGTCAGAGGCTCCTTTTAAAGATTTATAAATTGGTGAGTGACACAGATAATGTGAATAACCGAATCTTTTCCCCAGGGTAGTGGAGTCGAGCGCTAGAGGGCATAGGTTTACGGTGAGAGAGGAAAGGTTTAAAAGGGACCTAAGGGGCAACTTTTTCAGAGAGGGTGGTGCGTGTGTGGAATGAGCTGCCAGTAGAAGTGGTGGAAGTTGGTACAATTATAATATTTAGAAGGCATCTGTATGGGTATATGAATGGGAAGCGTTTCGAGATATAGACCAAATGCTGGCAAATGGGACAAGAATAATTTAGATATCTGGTTGGAATGGATGAGTCGTACTGAAGGGTCTGTTTGCATGCAGTATAGCTCTATGACTCTATGTCCTAGAGTTGTAACAATAAATTGTTAAAGTATTTAGTTTGGGTAATGAATGGTATAAATTTATTTACATTTGAATTTACATAGTGAGAGATCTACAGCAAAATAATCTGATATTGTGAGAAGAAATAAAGCTACAAAATATTCTTTGTGATATTTTTTATTTTTTATGTCTTGTTTCAAGGTTCGACACCACCTGATGTGTGTGGGCCACAACAATATTGTTCAGATTATTGAAGTTTACGCTAACAGCGTTCAGTTCCCCCATGAGTCCAGTCCAAGGTACGTCTCAGTAATCAATAATGAATTACAAAGTGAAATAATGAATAACTGGCAGTTTATGTACAGGAATTATAATTCAGTTTTGAATTTAAGTGCTCTAATTGAGAATTGTAAAGCACAATAAGCTAGAGGTTTATGTGGACTAAAAACAAAAAAATGCTGGAGATCACAGCTGGTCAGGCAGTATCCATGGAGAGAAAGCAGAGCTGAAGCGAAGTGTGGAGGGGGCAGCATTTAAGTTATAGTTAGGTTAGGTCTGGTTTGAATTGGAGAATTTGAATTGCTGGAGAAAAGATGTTGATAGTTCAGATTAAGTGATTGAAATGTGAGAATGGCAGAACAACAGTGTGTCTACTGCCCAACTGGAAAGAACGAACAGTCCCACTGGGGCAGGGGTAGGGGAGAGAGGATACAGTGACAGAGAATGTAACAAGTAAAGCTAAAAGAAAGTCAAGGAATGTGAGTTCATTTTAAAGATTCAGCCTGACCCACTGTGATCTCCAGCAATTTTTGTTTTCAAATCAGATTCTAGCATTTGCAGTAAGTTGCTGCTAGGTTGGTGTGGACAGTTTGGTTCAAAATAATTTCTGAAACTTTATTGCTGGAACAGCACAGCAGGTCAGGCAGCATCCAGGGAACAGGAGATTCGACGTTTCGGGCACAGGCCCTTCTTCAGGATTGAGAATTGTAAAGCACAATAAGCTAGAGGTTTATGTGGACTAAAAACAAAAAAATGCTGGAGATCACAGACCTGAAGAAGGGCCTGTGCCCGAAACGTCGAATCTCCTGTTCCCTGGATGCTGCCTGACCTGCTGTGCTGTTCCAGCAATAAAGTTTCAACTTTGATCTCCAGCATCTGCAGACCTCACTTTCTCCTCAAAATAATTTCTGGTTGACATGATATCTTGACTGAAAGTGTCCTACTTGAAAGGTAATTTGGACGTCTCAACACAGTGGTATCTATGATCTCCAACAAATTAGATTCAGTTTTCTAAAATCAGTTTTTTATTCTTTTCTGAGTACAAAAATGGAAGATTGTCCAGCATCTGCAATTTCTTATACAAAGTAGGAAAGAAAATATTCTGAATTACATTTGTGCTCTTGTTTTGCTTCTTGGTTTCTCTCCTTTTCATTTTCCAAGTTCTCTGTCTCCTACTATTTAAATATTTTTTATTGTTTAAATACTCTTGCACTAAATTCATTTATGTTTTATAATCCTCAGGCCTCGGCTGCTAATTGTGATGGAAATGATGGAAGGTGGGGAACTCTTTCACAGAATCAGCCAACACAAGCACTTTACAGAGAAAATGGCAAGCCAAGTTACCAAGCAGGTGAGAAATGCTTTATTATTATAGGTGAAAATGCACTAAATCTATCTGGCAATGGAAAAGTTTCCTAAAATGTCTGCAGACCTAGGCCCTAATTACTTGTGCCCAATTTGAGAGTATGGAGTATCAAGGGAGCAACAGATGTATTTGTGCTGTTTCCAGAGCAGAAAAGTTTTGATTGTTAGTTCTGCTGTTTGTCAGAAAGCAACATCTGAGTATTTAGATGGGAAGGTTACGTAGGAAGATGAGATCTGGATTTCTCCAAACATGTATCTTTTGGTCTTGGGTTTGTGCCCAGGTGTGAATCAGATTGGAAGACCAAGATGCAGGGATAGATGATTCGATCAGGAAGAAGACTGTCTGTCTATCTGGGGCCTTTGTATGGTGCACTTGCACTCCTCTTGGCCCACAAGTCCTGCTACAAAAACACTTGCCTTCTCTCCAAAGCTGCTTTCTCTGCCTTTTAAGTTTCTAGGTTTCTGAAGGCCTAGAAAACTCAACAGTTCCTGTTAAGTCTGAGGCTGACACCCTCATTAAAATACCTCAATAGCCACCCTTATCACCCCTTATTTTTGGTTCCATTAAATCCAGAAGTAGGTGTCTTAGAGTCTGATTTCAGATGCTCAACATCTGAATATCTCCAAAAAGTCCATTTTAGCTTTTAACATTTACCAAGTTTCCCTTAGATGGGGTCAATTAAAAAATGTTGAGCCTCAATCACTTGAGTTTCCGACAGTCAACTAATTCAAGACTACAGTTTGTAGACAACTATGAGCATATTGATTAGACATTTACTTAAGAGAAGTTAAAGATAATTGTGAGTAAAAAATCAATAGTAAAGTTAGCAGCTTGAGAGCTAAGCAATTGGGCTGGGACCTTTTGTCTGCCTGAGCTCATGTACATTTTGATGTTTCTAGCCTGGTCATCTAAATAGGCCACTCGAAACATGGAGTTTCTTTCTCAATTGAATTATATTCCTTGCTGTTTATTAAAGTGTAATTTGTGGCTGTTTGTGCAGTCATGCCATCTGACCTTGAGAAGTACAGGATAATACACACAAAAAATAGTTCTATCCTTGTTTGTTTTACCAAAATGTGATACCTCTCATTGATCCAAATTAATCTCCATCTGCCACTCCTCAGCCCATTGGCTCAATTGATCAAGATCTGTTTGTAATCTTAGATAACCTTCTTCACTGTCCACTATACAGTGAACAGTATACACTATAATTTTGGTGTCATCTGCAAACTTGCTAGCTATTGTTTATATAAATGACAAACAAAAAGTGGACCCAATATTGACCCCTGTGGAACATAGACCTCCAGTCCAAAAAACAACTCTCCACACTACTGTTGGTCTCCTACCAAAAAGCCAATTTTGTATCTGATTGGAGAGCTCATCCTGAATCCCATGTGATCTAAGTTTACTAATTAGTCTACTATATTGTTTACTATATTAGTTTACTAATTAGTCTACTACTTTTGGGAGGCCCGATGGCACAGTGGTTAGCACTGCTGCCTCACAGCGCCAGAGACCCAGGTTCAATTCCCGACTCAGGCGACTGACTGTGTGGAGTTTGCACATTCTCCCTGTGTCTGCGTGGGTTTCCTCCAGGTACTCCGGTTTCCTCCCACAGACCAAAGATGTGCACGTCAGGTGAATTGGCTATGCTAAATTGCCCGTAGTGTTAGGTAAAGGGGTAAATGTATGGGAATGGGTGGGTTACGCTTCGGCGGGTCGATGTGGACTTGTTGGGCCGAAGGGCCTGTTTCCACACTGTAAGTAATCTAATCTAATCATATGGAGCCTTGTCAAAGGCTGTACTAAAGTCCATGTAAACAACACCTACTGGCAAGTGATACTATCTAAATTTTTGCCAGTATTACTTTTGAATGCATTAGGATTTGCACAAACATTTTTTCTGTTTGTGGCAGCTCTTAAATTTTGAATTTCATCTTAGTCTCATCACGAAGAGTAGAATTACATTTTATTGTTGCATGTACTCTGGTACAGGGAAAAGTGTAGAGTTGCCATTTCCAGTGCCATCTTAGGTACAATGGTGTCTAAGTACAAAATCTTAGGTATAATAATAATATTATGTGACCGTGTAGTACAGGTTTAGTATATATAGGGTACTATTGCATCGCTCAGACTCTCTCCCAAGCACATCACATGTAGTAACTAACATGCAGGTAGCAGCCATTTGCACAAAGTCCCATTGATGTAGCTTTGGCAAAGATTGAGTGTGGGGATTTCTGCTTAGGATATTGGAAGGATGTTGTGAAACTTGAAAGGGTTCAGAAAAGATCTACAAGGATGTTGCCAGGGTTGGCAACAGAGAGCTACAGGGAGAGGCTGAATAGGCTGTGGCTGTTTTCCCTGGAGCATCGGAGACTGGGGGTTGATCTTCTAAACGTTTACAAAATCATGAGAGGCATGGATAGGGTAAATAGATAAGGTCTTTTCTCTGGGGTGGGGGAGTCCAGAACTAGAGGGCATAGGTTTAGGGTGAGAGGGGAAAAATTTAAAAGGGAACAATTGTTTCATGCAGAAGGTCATACATGTATGGAATGAGCTGCTAGAGGAAGTGGTGGAGGCTAGTACAATTACAACACTAAATGGGTATATGAATAAGAAGGGTTTAGTGGGATATGGGCCAAATGCTGGCAAATGGGACTAGGTTAGGTTAGGTTAGGATATTTAGCTTTATTCCTGATGAAGGGCTTTTGCCCGAAACGTCGATTTCAAAGCTCCTTGGATGCTGCCTGAACTTCTGTGCTCTTCCAGCACCACTAATCCAGAATCTAGTCGCCATGGGCCAGTTGGACCGAAGGGTCTGTTTCTGTGCTGTACACTTCTCTGACTCTATGATTAAAAGCTCTTTCCTCTTTCAATCATGCATTAGATTATTTTAAATTCATCACCTCAACTAACAAGTGGATGATTTAATCCTTAAAATAATGTCTTCAACAACACAATCCTTTGTGATACATTGAAATTTTAGTTATGCTATCTTATGAGCCAATTTTTAACTTGCCTTCTCAAAAAAAAACTTTTAAAATTAGTATATTTGAAGCATTTCTTTACAATTTTAAACATACTTAACTTTTCATGAGTTAGACCTGTATTGAATAAAAAGTTTAACCTAAATTTTGAATTGTTTTTGGGCCCCTATTTCACATTGCATTCCTCAACTTGAAAATGTTTATACAGATAACTGAGATAGAAAAAAGCAATTAAGGATGGATAATTAATACTGGCGGGCCAGCCAGTGAATTTTTAAAAAATGAAAATTCTTGGGTAAGAAAGCAGAACAAACCTTTAATAGCACACAAAAAAACTTTGAACTAG
This sequence comes from Chiloscyllium plagiosum, assembly GCF_004010195.1. NCBI lineage: Eukaryota > Metazoa > Chordata > Chondrichthyes > Orectolobiformes > Hemiscylliidae > Chiloscyllium > Chiloscyllium plagiosum. The sequence continues at coordinate 14,146,316 of NC_057734.1, forward strand.
AATGTGAGTTTTGTATAAAACTGCAAAGAAATTATATCAGAAGTTTATTACCTTCAGTTAATGCAGTTTGCATCTGAACCCACCGGGCTAGTATTGAGGTAACTTCCTCAATGTAACAGTATAAGATATTGGAGCAGAAGAAGGCCACTTAGCCCATAAGGTATGCTCTGCCATTCAATAGGTCATTACCCTGATAATCCTTCACTCCACTTTCTCACCTTTTCATTAATGCTTACTGATTAAACATTGTCTATCTCAGCCTTGAATATATGTAATGACCCAGTTTTGACATGCCTATGTGGTAAAGAATTCCACAGATTCATTACCCTCTGAGAGACAAACGTCCTTCTCATCTCTGTCCTGAATGTGTAACCCTTTAGTCTGAAATTGTGCCCTCTGACCCAAGATGTTTCCACAAGGGAAAACAACCTTTCTAAATCCATTGTCGTGTCTCCTAAGAATTTTGTATATTTCAATAATATCTCATCTAAGTTATAAAGAGTACAGGTCCAACCTACTCAACTTAGTTTCATAGCGTTGTCCCTCCAGACCCTGTATTAGCCCATTAATATTCTCTGAACTGCCGACAATGCCAATATATCTTTCCTTAGTGCCAAAAGCTGTTCACAGTATTCCAATTGGTCTGACACGTGCCTTGTACAGTCTTAGCAAAACATCATCCTTTTCCACACCTTTCCATTTGCCTTCTCTATTGGCTGCTGAACTTGGATGCCAGCTTTTTATGGTCTATGGACTCCCAAATCCCTCCTCTATAGCTTTCTGCAGTCTTTCTCAATTTAAATAATATTCAGCTTTATTGTTCCCGCCAAAGTACATAACCTCTCTTTATTTTTTTTCCCCCACATTATATTGCATCAGCAAAGGTTTTGCCCACACACTTAATCTGTTTATATCTCTCTGCTGGCTCAGATACTCTCTTTCAGGAGAGATCTTGCACCTGTGGTCCAGCCTAGCTTTTCCACCAGGTGTTAAAGGACCTGTGGTCTCTGAAAAGTTCCTTTGGTTTCCTGTCTAATTTTTCCATACAAACCAGATTAACACCCCTCCATTGTTTATTGAATAGTTGCTCTGCTTGCTGACACTTCAAAATTAATTTATTAGGTGTTGCAGTCGGGAGACATTTTAACATGAAGCATGGTATAAATTCCAATATTACTGCAGTGGAAGATGCTAGGTAACATCATCAGTGAGCCTCCATTGAAGCGCTGTTGTACTGTCCCACTTTCTATTTATGTGTCTTGGTCTGTTGTGGTGGGAGATATCAGTTTTGGTTCTTTTTCTGAGAGATTGGTAAATGAGCTCCAATGTTTGTTGATGGAGTTCTGGTTTGAATGCCAAACCTTTAGGAATTCCCTGGGTGTCTTTGTTTAGCCTGTCCCAGGATGGACGTATTGTCCCAATTGAACTGATGTTCCCCATGTGTGTGTGATGCAGTGATAGTTGGCCGTGTCTCTTGGTAGCTAGTTGGTACTCATGTATATTATATACAAAATACTCTACAAGGACTGCAACAAACATTACGTCTGACAGTTTGGCAGGAAACTAGCCACCAGGATACATGAGCACCAACTAGCCACCAAAAGGCATGACCAACTATTACTCGTATCCTTACACACAGACGAGGGACACCCATTTGAATGGGACAATACATCCATCCTGGAACAGGCTAAACAAAGACACGCACAGGAATTTCTAGAGGCCTGGCATTCAAACTGGAACTCCATTCACAAACATATCGATTTGGACCCCATTTACCAACCCCTCAAAAAGAACTGGAAGTGATATCACCCAGCTGAACAGACCAAGACACACACACACAAGGTGGGACAGTACACTAGTACTTCAAAGGAAGTTCACCGATGATGCTACCTAGCATGGTGGTTAAACTTCTGAGAACAAAACTTCCAGCTCAGCAAGCAAACTTTAGAACCATAATGTGACTAATTTCTCCTCCCCCAGATTATTTTAAAACAAAATACTGTTATCTGCCTAATATTTTGCTGTATTTTTGTGCAGATTGCTCTGGCTATACAGCACTGTCACTCCCTGAATATTGCTCACAGAGACCTCAAACCTGAAAACCTCCTCTTCAAGGACAACTCTCTGGTGAGTATCAGAATCAAAGGCTGATGTTTAAGTTGCAACTACAATAGACTAGGAACATAATTTTATTCAGTTTTAACACTGAACTACAATTAAAAAGTAATCAGCTTTTCATGGTGCTGTTTGTGGCAGCCCAGAAGTTGTGCTGCTTTATAAAGACACCAGTGATGTACGAATTCCAAGTTTTTAAAAAAAGTGATCTCTCTTTTGAGCTAGAAAGCTGTCCATTCTTGGTAATGAATTGGAGATGCACTTCACAGGTCAGGATGCAAATGGGACCCCTTGATTGGGTTTACTTGAATGACAGGCCAATTAACAAACTAGCAATAGCTTGGAAGCAGTATGGCTATGGAGAATGCAAATTGAAGCCATACCAACTAACTGTTTACTGCTCCCACATATTTTGGTGGTGGAAGGTGGCTATATACAACTGGCTTTGGGCTACTTGACAAGAGGACCAGAAAAGGTGTTAACATCAGTGTGACATGTTCATGAGTTTAAATATATAAAATGCTGTGTTTTCAAATTGTCTTTCATCAATGCAAGAGATGGAAAGTATAATCTTTCCTGATCATAAGAGTCATTTTTTTGCAAATACCATACTGCCCACATTTCGACTGAGCTTGCAGTTCATATCTCCTACCGGTTTCCTCATGTTAAATTTTCACCTCTACATTCCATGTGATAAAGTGTTCCCAATCCCATCCCCTTTTTGTCACAAGATGCCCCATTTCATGACCATGCATGTTTCCTGTCTTTGCAGACTTGCATTGGCTCTAAGTCCAAAATGTTTAATTTCAAATTCATATCATTTTCTTCAAATTCCTCTATAACTTTCCTATTCCCTATTCTGTTCCCTATTTTCTGCCGTACAGTTGTCTGAGATCTCTTCGTTCTGTCATTTCCTTCAACTTAAATATCTCTGATTCTCCTTGCTCCAAAGTTACTTACTGTGTCTATGTTTTCTAGGTTCTTTGCTCCTCAGGATTTTCTTTCTTAGGACCTTTTATTGCCTCTCCAACATTACTGAAAAACTCTCCTTTAAAACCTACCTCTATCACTAACATTTGGGTACCTAACTTGATCCCTCATGTGGCTTAGTATTAAATATATTATAGTATTCCTATGAAAGGTCTTGAGACTTATTGTTGGAAGATGCACTTTACTTTTAATTTGTGGGTTGTGAGCATAGCTAGCAATGCCAACATTTATTATTTGCCCAGAATTGCCTTTCAGAAAATGATTGTGAGCTTTCTGCCTTGCCTGTCTGGGCTGCTTTTTAATTTTAATAAAACAAAAAATAAGTCCTCCTCACATTTTTTTTCTCTCTTTCTGTTTTTCTTTTTTTGTAAAATGATAGTCAGAATAGTTCATGGTCAGGTCTGGTGAATTGGGATATAACTTGGGTTTGCAGTTGGTGAGCAGGTAAACGGAACAGGCTTGGAAGGTACATTTAACAGTTCTTCCTGAGAAGATTGAAATATATTTACAACTTTAAGTTTAAGAAATTTAAACATAACAACTAGCCAGAGCAACCAAGCATTGTACATATTAAAAATAATTGTTCTCTATACCATCAGTTAGATATGAAAATGGATCCCTGGAATTGTTTGTTCTTTTTTACAGCAAACTTTGTTTTAACTGGCACTCTTGATTAAACCAGCAAAAATTACATACCTCAAATAATGGAAGTTTACTGTATCATTGAGATTTCTGCAATGCCCGAGTATTCAGTTGAGGGTGTAAGTGAGAAGGCTCTGTGCCGCTAAATTTTATTTAAAGCGAAGTTGCATTTTTATTTGTGATTAGGCTATAAATGAAGTAAAACAATGATGTGTATACCCTTTGTATTACATTTCTATCACTTTTTTAAAAAATTAATTACATGGACCTCTTGATCAACTGGAATATTTGATCAACCAGCCTACGCCTGGTCTCATAGGTGCTGGTTAATAAAAAGTTTGCTGTAATTTCATTTCTTAGTAGCACACTAGGCATCAGTCAGAATGTGACACTTGGGATTTGAGATGGGATGGGAAGTATGGACACCAGTACATTTCTAGGGTGTGATGTAGTTTAGGTCTTGAACTAGCACATATCAGAATCAAGTTGTAACTTGTTGGCAATCTGTACTGAGAGTGTATTACGGCTTCGATTTGGGGTCCTCAATCCTTCACTCACCCGTCAAAAAAAAGACACAAGCTACCACTAGTGAAGTTATTTTTGTTTTATTTCTTGGTCCTCAATTAATTATGTTGAATTATTCTTATGCTGTCAAACACTTTTTTTGTATTGATTTAATTTTGGCTATCTACGGCTGTTATATTCATGCTAAGGATGCTAACTGTGTTGCATCACTTTGGATATTCTGTTCTTATGCAAAGGTTATCTCATGATAATTGTATGTCAAAAACTTTGGATGCTTACTCTTCCTTGTTTAATTATTCTCATTAATCTTTTATTAATGTGACATCCCACTTAGATTAAGGCAATGAGATTCTACATGTTTAAATAAAGAAAACTATCAATGCTATCTGTCTTCTACTCTAACATCTGTAATGAATATGAAGCAAACACACTACAAGCTGCACTTTAAATGGCAGACACTGCCAAGACACATTCACCTGCCTACCTCCCAGCCACTCAAACACTTTGTCCAATACTCTTTCTTTCTCCCTCGCTAACATGGGCAGGACTGGGAAAAGAAACAAATTGGGTAACTCTAGGAACTATGTTAAACTGAAGAAGTGTGAGTAGCTAGGGGCTAAATAGAAAAGCAGAATTTTGAAGTAGTAATCTCTCAATGGTTACCTGAACCATGAGCAAATTGCACTGGGGTAAATAAGATTAGAAAACTGATTACATAGCGCAAAGATTAGTATGGGAGAAATGAATTTTTGTTAATGGGACACTGCACCAATACTGAGGCATGTAAAACTCCTGGACACCATCTGAACCATGCTGGCACCAGTAATCCAGTGAGTTGCATAATTTGGGTAGTGCAACGAATTTTTACCAGACTGATTTCCGAAGACAGCAATACTGACATAAGCAGAGAGACTGAATCAGTTAGGACTATATTCACGAGAATTCAGAAGAATGTGGATGGACCTTGGAAATCTAACAAGGCTAGACGGTAGATGCAGAAGGATGTTACCAATGACTGAGGGGTCCAGAACGAGGGTCAGTAGTTTAAGCATGTGCGGTATGCCATTTAGGATGAAGACAAGGGGAAATTTCTTCACCTAGAGAGTGAGCCTAGAGAATTCTCTACCGCATAGGGTGGTTGAGAGCAAAACATTGTTTATAAGAAGGATTGGATATAGTTCTTGGGGCTGAATGGAATAAAGGGTATGGGGAGAAAGCAGGAATAGGGTCCTGAGTTGGATGATCAGCCATAATCCTAATGGTGACAGAGCAGAGTCAAAGGGTTTACAGTCAGTTCTTCTACAATGCATTAGTTGCATTCTTGTGCAACCCTGCATTATAGAAAAATTGTACTTTAGAAACAGTGTTTAAATTGTTGGCAATGTAATCATGTTACAGCCAATGCACGTTTTAAAGTTTATGCTGTAGAAACAGTGTCCCCAATTCGTCAATTGTATTGTAGCGAATTTGCATTGATGAAGTATGCATTATAGCAAAACGACCTGTAGTTCTCATGTTTTCTATGTCCACTTGAGCTTCAAAGAATGAGAGGTGGTTTTATTGAAACATGTGCGATCTTAAAAGGGCTAAATAAGGTGGCTACCTGGAGAATGTTTCTGCTGTGGGGGAATGACTAAAAGTAGCTGACATTGTTTAAGAATAGGAGGTCTCTCATCTCTTAAGAGAATTTATTTCCTGAGAGAGTCATTAGAACGTTGAATGATCTTCCCCTCAGGGATACTAAATTATTTAAAGACATATAAACAAAAGGAATGAATATTAACTGACAGGTCAAAAATAAAAGTATCCATCATAGAGTTATAGAGATGTACAGCACAGAAACCGATCCTTCAGTCCAACTCATCCATACCAACCAGATATCCCAACCTTATCTAGTCCCATTTGGCAGCCCTTAGCCTATATCCCATGAAACCCTTCCTATTCTTACGCCCATCCACATGCCTTTTAAAAGTTGCAATTGTACCAGCCCCCACCACTTCCACTAGCAGCTCATTACATACATGCACCACCTGCTGTGTGGAAAAAGTTGCTCCTTGGGTCTCTTTTACATCTTACCCCTCTCGCCCTAAACCTATGCCTTCTAGTTCTGGACTTCTCTACCCCAGGGAAAAGACTTTGTCTACTTATCCTATTCATGCCCCTCATAATTTTATAAATCTCTGACATCATCCCTCAGCCTCCAACACTCCAGGGAAAACAGCCCCAACCTATTCAGCCTCTACCAATAGCTCAAATCCTCCAACCCTAGCAACATCCTTGTAAATCTTTTCTGAACCCTTTCAAGTTTCACAACATCTTTCCGATAGGAAGGAGACCAGAATTGCATGCAATATTCCAACAGTGGCCTACCAACGTCCTGTACAGCCGCAACATGACCTCGCAACTCCTATACTCTGACCAGTAAAGGAAATGCCTTTTCACTATCCTATCTACCGGCGACTCTACTTTCAAGGAGCTATGAACAAAGGTCTCTTTGTTCGGCAACACTTCCTAGGACCTTTACCATTAAGTGTATAAGTCCTGTTAAGATTTGCTTTCCCAAAATGCAGCATGTCGCACTTACGTAAATTAAACTCCATCTGTCTCTCAGCCCATTGGCCCATCTGATCAAGATTCCATTGTAATCTGAGGTAACTTCCTTCACTGTCCACTACAGCTCCAATTTTGGTGCCATCTACAACCTTGCTAACTATACCTCCTATGTTCATATCCCAATCATTTATATAAATGACAAAAGGTACTGGACCCGATCACTGGTCCAAGGCCTCCAGTCTGAAAAGCAACCCTCCATCACCACCCTCTGTCTTCTATCTTTTGAGCTAGTTCTGTATCCAAATGGCTAGTTCTCCCTGTATTCCATAAGATCTAACCTTGCTAACCAGTCTCCCATGGGGGACCTTGTCGAACACCTTACTGAAGTCTACATAGATCACATCCACCACTCTGCCCTCATCCATCCTCTTTGTTACTTTTTCAAAAAAAACTCAAATCAAGTTTGTGAGACATGATTTCCCACACACACAGCCATGTTAACTATCCCTAATCAGTCCTTACCTTTCCAAATCCTGTCCCTCAGGATTCCCTCCAACACCTTGCCTATCACTGATATCAGGCTCACCGTTCTATTGTTCTCTGGCTTGTCCTTACTACCTTTCTTAAATACTTTTACCATGTTAGCCAACCTCCAATGTTCTGGTACCTCACCTGTGACTATTAATGATACAGATATCTCAGCAAGAGGCCCAGCAATCACTTCCCTAGCTTCCCAGAGTTCTGGGTATGCCTGATCAGGTCCTGAGATTTATCCACCTTTATGCGTTTCAAGACATCTGGCACTTCCTCCTCTGTAATATGGACATTTTTCAAGGTGCCACTATCTATTTCCCCACATTCTATATCTTTCATGTCCTTCTCCACAGTAAACACTGATGCAAAATACTTGTTCAGTATCTCTCCCATCTCCCGCAGCTCCACAAAAAGGCTGCTTTGCTGATCTTTGAGGGGCCCTAGTGACTCTCTAGTTACCCTTTTTATCTTTAATGTATTTATAAAAACCCTTTGGATTCTCCTTAACCCTATTTGCCAAAGCTATCTCAAGTCCCCTTTTTGCCCTCCTGATTTCCCTCTTAAGTATACTCCTACTGCCTTTATACTCTTCTAAGGATTCACTCAATCTCTCCTGTCTATACCTGACATACGCTTCCTTCTTTTTCTTAACCAAACCCCCAATTTCTTTCGTCATGCAGCATTCCCTATATCTACCAGCCTTCCCTTTCACCCTAACAGCAATATACTGTCTCTGGACTCTGACTATCTCATTTCTGAAGGCTTCCCATTTTCCAGCTGTTAATTTACTTGAGAACATCTGCCCCCATTAGCTTTTAAAAGTTCTTGCCTAATACCATCAAAATTAGCCTTCTTCCAATTTCAAACTTCAACTTTTAGATCTGATCTATCCTTTTCCGTCACTATTTAAAAACTATTAGAGTTATGGTCGCCTGCCCCAAAATGCTCCCCCACTGACGCCTCAATCATCTGCCCTGCCTTATTTCCCAAGAGTAGGTCAAGTTTTGCATCTTTTCTAGTAGGTACATCCACATACTGAATCAGAAAATTTCCTTGTACACTCTTAATAAATTCCTCTCTATCTAAACCCTTAACACTATGGCATACTTGGCATTGCTTTTATGGAAGAATCTTCTCCAATTTTTTTGATTAAAATTTGGCTATACCCAAACCTGAAAACACAATGTTGAAATTGCTGGTACCATTAAAAATAGAGGAATTTGTAAAACAGTGAGAAGGATTGTTATGAGACATCAGCAGAATATAGGTAGGTTCTGTGGACTTGCATGGCAGTTGCACACTATTGGAATACCAGGTAAAAGTTGATAATGCTGCGGGAAAGTATGACATTTTAGTAATTAGCATTGGACTTGTTTTGCTGAGAGTCAGCCCGAATGTAGTTCGCAGAATGGCCATCTGCATTGAAAATCTCATTTTAGTCTTGTACTGAGACTAACTGATTAAATTACAATTCCTGTTTTTGATACCTGACTTTCTCACACCTTTAGGATGCACCAGTTAAACTGTGCGACTTTGGGTTTGCCAAAATCGATCACGGGGATCTGATGACTCCACAGTTCACTCCATATTATGTAGCACCTCAGGTAAGTGCATGTGTTTCTTTCACCAAAGCTTCCTATGTCCCTGTCATAATAGCAGTTAATTTGAAAGGTTGTTGCTGTAAATGAAGATTCCAAACAAAAGGAGAGCAAAGTAGTGATTACAAAGAATTAAAACATGTAACAGCAAAATTTACATGTAAGCTTAATGCAACCTGCATGAATTTTCTAGGGCTTTCCTTCTAATTTGAGAGATGGGGTGGCTGAGGAAGTAATGTAGCAACTAATTGTGCCAAATGCTATGTGCTTCAAGACACTTGGACCAAGTGAGAAATTTATGCCTTTTTTTAGCCAAAGAACATATCCAATGTTCCCATATCCTTGATGATTTTTTCAGCTCTGTGGAGTCTTGTGCTAGTTACAATATTTCTTACACATTTATTTTTCATTTTAGTTTTCCTCCCTCTGTCTCCTGAAAAAATATTCAGGGTTTTCTCCTCCACATTTTCAAGTTTTGGGTTCATTAATTCTTTTCATCGTTTAACACAATGTAGGATACTTATTTGTTTTTATTAAAGCAACTAGCATGATTCACAAAACTATAAACACTTGTGTTTTTCATTTAATCACTTTTTTTCTAATTGCAGGTACTAGAAGCCCAGAGGAGACACCAGAAAGAGAAGTCTGGAATCATACCTACCTCACCCACTCCCTATACGTACAACAAGGTAAACAACTTTTTACAGTTTTGATTATAGAATATAATCTAGCACTAGTTTCAGAAGTCATAAAGAAAATGATGTATGACTTCTTAAATGAAATGTTACTGGCAAGACGAATACTAAACTATTGAAATGAGCTTTCTCAGTCACAATGTATTCACAAAGAATTCTTCATTTTGGCATACTTCAAATGAGGAGGAAAATGGTGTAACCTATCTGCGGTCGAGACAGGTTTAGTTTATATCCATCTATAGTGTACAATGGTGTACTAATTCTGCCCATTGTTGCCTCCTTAAAGATGGAGAAGGTTTATGATCATGAGTCCAGTGATCCTGCCATGCTTTGTAGTAGGAAGTATTGAGCAAAGGAAATGGTTCATCCTCTTCCAATCTCCCCTCCTTGTAAGGTAATTGATTATTGGGAAATACCACAGACACTTGTCTGGATTATCTTTAGAATGATCCTAGTGATAGTTTGTGTGGCTATTGAATGGTGAGGAAATAAGGAAATAATAAAAGCAATTTGGGCGAGAAGTGCTATTTTATCTTTTAGTGATCAGGTAACCTTTGAGATATTTAGTCCTTCAGTCTACTAATTCCATCCAATGTACTTCAAGACATGGATTGTTTTAATAGATATTCTTATTTAAAGAATTTTTTTCATATACAAAAAAAATTACAACACCAACAAACCAACAAGAGAGAGACATAACATTACTCTATATGTACATAAGACAAGGATGTTTAACAAAACCGGCAAATAAACACGAGTGGTCTAGAAGCCTCCCTAGAGTGCTGTCAGCCATAGTGTGAAGCAGACCTGTGTCATTTTAACAAAGTAACTCTTTCCAAGTCATTCAGAGACGTAGCACATGGTGTAGTTTGTCATTTATATCATCTGAGATTAACTGTAACCCTCTTTGAACTCTGAATATAAGAAATTATTTTTTTTTAAATCGATTTGATTCATTTTTTAAGAAATCGTTGTCAGTCATTATTGGATGATATTGATTTCCTAGCTCCTTTTACTTCAGTTTTTAAAAATTGTTTACTTTTTGTTTTTTTAACTAACTATAATGTGCAGTATTAGCTGGATAGTGGTCATTATTTATATTTTTGGGAGGGTGATACCCTTGCTATATTAGGTATCTTGTTGAAATAGTAATTGAGTGAATTATTATTGAAGATTCCCTCAAAGTACCTTTTGTTTTTCTTTAAATAGTAAGTGCCAATAACATTGGAGAAAATTGGCTTGAATCAGTTCAGTGATGCACTACTTGATATTAAAAGGCCAGAATCGTAAAAGGTTTGAAGTAGTAATACTTTAAGTGAGAGTCTGACTGTCCTTTATATTTAGCTTTTAAAAAAAACTAAACACCGAGCTGGTTTAGTAATTTTGAGTTTTAGCCAGGGTAATAAAAGATTAAATTTGGAAAACAATAATTCTCTTATTCGTGCTGTATTTGGATCTTCAAAAAGCTTTTGATAAAATCATGCATGAGGTTAGTATGCAAAATCAAAGTACGTGGTATCAAGGGTAATTTCCTGGCATGGATTGAGAACTGATTAACAGAGAGACAGGAGGAATAAGTAAGTTATCTTCAGGGATATAGGCAGTGACCAATTGCAGGGAACAGTGAATGTTGCCAGCTATTCTCATTCAGACAATACAATCAAATGTAATATTTTACAAGTTTGATGACGAAACTAGGTGTGATTGTGAATAGTGAGGAGGTAATTTTTAGCAAAGTTGACTGGGCAATGTAAGTTAGACAAATGTGAAGTTCTTCATTTTGATAGGAACAAAGTGAATGGCAGAATATTATTTAAATAGTGATAAATTGGGAAATGTTTGTGTACAAAGGGGTCCGGATGCCCTTTTATACTGATTATTGAAAGCAACCTTACAAGTACAGGAAACAGGCAGACAAATTTTATGTTAAAAATCACACAAGACCAGGTTATAGTCCAACAGGTTTATTTGGAGCCACACTTCGTTAGGTGGTTGTCTTATGTTGGTCTTCATTGCAAGGAGGTTTGAGTACAGAAGAAAGGGAGTCATACTGGAGTTGTAATAGGCTGTAGTGAGAACACACCTGGAGTATTGTGTGCAATTTTGATCTCCTTATCTAAGAAAATGTAAAGTTGCCACAGTGCAGTGAAGATTCATCAGACTGATTTCTGGGATGGCAGGTTTATTGTTAAGAAGAGAAATTGAATTGACTGGGCTTGTAATCACTGGGGTTTTGAAGAATGAAATATTGTATATACTTGTTTAAAAGTCAATTTTTTTAGACTATTTTTAAAGGGTCAAAGGGTTGACTGTTACAAGGTAACTAGTTTTGAGGGGCTGAAATTTGTGCTGCAGTTCGAAGTACATATAATCGATTTGATCCCTCAACTAATCCCGGGTAAAGAAAAGAAATATAATTAATTACGGTAAAGGTAATTACCGGATAAAAGCAAGAGAAACAAGAATGAATTACAATAGTAAATTTTATTTATACACACTGTACGAAACTATAATGTGAAAGATTAATTTAAAAATCCTGCAAAATTGCACTGTTCAACATCGTCATGGCCTGGTATAATGGCACACTTAAAATGAAACGTTTATTAAATTCTGAACGTGTAAGTATCTTGAACTTTCCTGCCAAATTCTTCCTTTTCCCTCCCATTTACTCTCAGCAACCTCAGCAACTTTAACAAATTTGTCAAAGAATTAAACAGATATGTAGCTAATATATCTCACTTTTATTCAGATATACAAGGGAACCTCGATCATCCGATCAAGATGGGCAGGCACTATTTCGGTCGGATAATCGATTAAATGTCTTTCCTCTGGGGGTCTGAGTTTTTAAAGTCTGCTCCGCATTCAGAAACCTAGCAGCAACGCACAGCATGTGAGGCCCCGCCCCCAACAACACCCCCCCCCCCCCCCCCCCAATCCCTTTCAACACTGCCCCCAGCACAGAGCGCAAACACCCAGCCCCAACATCCCCCCCATCTAACCCTGCCCCCCAATCCTACCTCCCTGCCCCCTAACCCTGTCCAACCCTGCCCCGACTCCCACCCGTGTTCAACCCCGCCTACTCCAAGGAACAGGAGAATCAATGTTTTGGGCATAAGCCCTTCATCAGGAATGAGGCTTGTGGGTTGGGACTGAAAGATAAATGGGAGTGGGGGGTGGGATTGGGGAGAGCTGAATTGCAGAAGTGAGGTGAGAATAACAGCCTTTGACATCAAGGCTGCATTTGACTGAATGGCATCACAGAGCTGTGGCAAAACTGGAATCAAAGGCTATCGGTTGGGCTAAACACTCCACTGGTTGGAGTCATACCTGGAACATAGGAAGATTGTTGTGGTTGCTGGCGATCAGTCATCCCAGCCCAGCACATATGTGTAGGAGTTTCTAAATGTAGTGGCCTAAGCCCAACATCATCTTCAGTTGCTTCATTTAATGATATTCCCTTTACCATAAGGTCAGAACTGGGAAGGCTTGCTAATAATTGCACAATGTTCAGCAGCATTCACAACTCCTCTGATACTGAAACAGCCCATGTCCAAATGCAACAAGATTTGGACAATACCCAGGCTTGGGCTGACAAGAGCAAGTAACATTCCATCTCACAAATGCCAGACAATGACTATCTCCAATAAGAGACAATCTGACCACCACCCCATGACATTCATTGGTGTTACCATCACTGAATTCTCCACTATTGGCATCCTGGGGGTTACCATTAACCAGAAGCTCAACTGGAGTCACCACATAAACACAGTGGCTATAACAACAGGTTGACTCCTCAAAGTCTGTCCACCATTTATAAGACACAAATCAGGAGTGTGATGGAATATTCTCTACTTGCCTGGATGGTTGCCTCCAAACATTTTCAAAGCTTGACACCATACAGTAAAAAGCAGCCTGCTTAATTGGTGTTACATCCGCTTTGTCTACCAGTGATGCACAGTAGTAGCAGGGTGTACTATCCACAAACTGCACTGCAGCAATTCATCAAAGAACCTTGGATAGCACCTTTTAAACACATGACCACTTCTATCTAGAAGGACAAGGGCACCCGATACATGGGAACAGCACCATCTACAAGTTCTCCTCCAAACTGTTCACTGTCCTAATTTGGAAATAACTCCTTCTCTGTCCTGGGTCAAAATCCTAGAATTTCCTCCATAAGGGCATTGTGGGTCAATCTACAGCATAAGACATAGGAGCAGAAATTAGGCCATTCAGTCCATCGAGTCTGCTATGCCATTCAATCATGGCTGCTAAGTTTCTCATTCTCCTACTTTTTCCCCGTAACCCTTAATCCCTTTGATACTCAAAAACCCTTCTACCACAGTCTTAAATATACTGAATGACCCAAACTTCCACAGCTTTCTGTGGCAATGAATTCCATTGATTCACCACTCTGTCTGAAGAAGGTTCTCCTTTATCTCTGTTCTATAAGGTCTTCCATTGACTCTAAGGCTGTGCCCTCGGGTCCTTGTCTCTCCTGCCAATAGAAACATCTTCCCAACACCTACTCTGTCTAGGCCATTCAGTATTCTGTATGTTTCAACTAGATCCCCGCTCAACCTTTTAAACTCCAAGTATAGTTCCTTAAACATTCCTCATGTTAAGGTTTTCATTCCTGGGACTGTTCTTGTGAACCTTCTCTGAACCCGCTCCTGGGCCACTGCATCCTTCCTGAGATATGGGGCCCAAAACTGGTACAATACTCCAGATTTCTTATAGAGCATCAGAAGTTCATCCCTGCTTTTATATTAAAGTCCTGTCAAAATAAATGTCATCATTACATTTGCCTTCCTAAGTACTAACTAAATCTGCAAGTTTATCTTGAGAGAAACCTGGACTACAACTCCCAAGTCACTTTGCACTTCAGACTTCTAAATTTTCTCCCCATTTAAAAAATAGTCCATGCCTCTATCCTTCTTACCAAAGTGCATGACATCACACTTTCCCACAGTGTACTCCATCTGTCACTCTCCTAACCTATCTCAATCCTTCTGCGGCCTCCTGCCTCCTCAATACTATCTGTCCTGCTACCTATCTTTATCATTTGCAAACTTAGCCAGAATGCTTTCTATTCCTTCAGTTAGATGGATAATGTATAAAGTGAAAAGTTTTGGTCCCAATACTAAGCCTTGCAGAACGCCACTTGTCACCGGCTTCCATTCTGAGAAAAACTCTTTTATCCCCACTCTCTGTTTTCTGTTAGATAGCCAAGCTTTTAGTCGCCTTGCCTCTAACACCATGGGCCCTTATTCTTACTCTGTAGCCTCCTGTGCAGCACCCTGTTGCATGTGGACTCCGGCAGTGGTTCAAGAAGGGGGTTCACCACCAACTTCTCCAGGCTAGCTCAGAATAGGCAATAAACACTGTATCACTGTTGATCACCTACCTCGTTATTGTATTCATGCTTATTTCTATATCCCTTGATATTATTCATGATTTTCCATCTTTCAGTCTGAGTTGAATTTACTTAATGACTGAGATTTCACCACCCTCTGTGCTAAAGAATTCTGAAGGTTCATCGTTCTCTGAATGAAGTTCCCTTCAACTCAGACATAAATGGTTTGCCTTTTATTCTGAGACTCTGACCCCTGGTTCTAGACCCTATAACCAGGGGTAACATTTTCCTTCATCTACCCTGTCAAGCCCTGTCATAATTTTGTAAATTTTGTTTTTGTAAGACTCCCTCAAGATTGGGGAGCAGACTGAAAGACCACCTGTTTCTTGGTTCCCATTTCCATATGAATTCTGCCAAGGCTGGCTTGAAGTACATGTCACCATAAGTGAGTATAGTCTTCATACCAGCCAGCACTTGAGACCAGGGAGTGGCCTATCCAGTTTTCCTGCACAAATGATGTGAAGGATCCAAGTAAGAGCAGGAATCAACATTAGGCAAATTCATGAAGTAAATTGCTAATAACTTCCCATAAACTCATGAAAAATATTTTTCATTAAGAAGTTTACTTTTTATATTTCTTTGTTATTATCTCAGAGCTGTGACCTGTGGTCGCTGGGTGTAATAATTTACGTGATGCTATGTGGATATCCACCATTTTATTCCAAACACCACAGCCGGACTATCCCAAAGGACATGCGGAAAAAGATCATGACAGGAAGTTTTGAATTCCCAGAAGAAGAATGGAGTCAGATTTCTGAAATGGCAAAAGACATTGTGAGAAAGTGAGTTGAGAGGCTGGATTGTTGTGTAGTAAGATGAGTCCTATGTAGTGTTGAAGGCATTATAGAAAAGCAAATTAAATTTGTAAAATTGGCCATCAAGCTGACTTTGCATTTTGTTATAGGATAAATAGTTCTACCATATAAGTGTATGTAACTTGTGCCCAGTTTTTAATGTGATTTTGTTATTTGTATTGTTAGTTGATTCAAAAATGTTATGAACTTTTTTCTTGTCCAAACTCCAGTTTTAGAGTCTGTTCTTTCCTGCAGGTTGTTGAAAGTAAAGCCGGAGGAACGACTAAATATTGAGGGGGTGCTGGATCATCCCTGGCTGAACTCCACAGAAGCATTAGATAACATCCTTCCATCCTCCCAAATGATGATGGACAAGGTGAATCCTCAGTAACTAATAATGACTTTGGCACAGAAAATACATCATACTTCCTAGTGTAATTACAGTGCCGTTGTCCACCTCTAGCATTACATAGAGTAGTAATATCTGGATTACTCCCAGTGCTACGAGCTAGTGAGGGCAGGAATAGGAGGATAGAGCAGATAAATGCATGGCTGCGGAGCTGGTGTATGTGATAAGGATTCACGTTTTTGGATCATTGGAATCTCTTTTGGGGTACAAGTGACCTGTACAAGAATGACGGATTGCACCTAAATTGGAAAGGGACTAATATAATGGCACGGAGATTTGCTAGATCTGCTCAGGAGGATTTAAACTAGTGTGGGACCCAGGGAGATAGTGAGGAAAGAGATCAATCTGAGACTGGTACAGTTGAGAACAGAAATGAGTGAAACAGTCAGGGCAGGCAGGGACAGTGTAGGACTAATAAATTAAACTGCACTTATTTCAATGCAAGGGGCCTAACAGGGAAGACAGGTGAACTCAGGGTATGGTAGCATAGCAATTACAGACACATGGCTCAGTGATGGGCAGGACTGGCAGCTTAATGTTTCAGGACACAAATGCTACAGGAAGGATAGAAAGGGAGGCAAGAGAGGAAGGGGAGTGGTGTTTTTGATAAGGGATAGCATTACAGCTGTGCTGTGGGAGGATACTCCTGGAAATAACCTCCCTGGATGTATTTGGGTGGAACTGAGAAATAAGAAAGGGTTGATCACCTTATTGGGATTGTATTATAGACCCCCTAATAGTCAGAGGGAAATTGAGAAACAAACTTGTAAGGAGATCTCAGCTATCTGTAAGAATAATAGGGTGGTTATGGTAGGGGATTTTAACTTTCCAAACATAGACTGGGACCGTCATGGTGTTAAGGGTTTAGATGGAGAGGAATTTGTTAAGTGTGTACAAGAAAACTTTCTGATTCTGTATGTGGATGTACCTACTAGAGAAGGTGCAAAAACTTGACCTATTCTTGGGAGATAAGGCAGGGCAGGTGACTGAGGTGTCAGTGGGGGAGCATTTTGGGCCTGTGACCATAATTCTATTAGATTTAAAATAGTGATGGAAAAGGATAGACCAGATCTAAAAGTTGAAGTTCTAAATTGGAGAAAGGCCAATTTTGACGGTATTAGGCAAGAACTTATACTTAAGAGGGAAATCAGGAGGGCAAAAAGGGGACATGAGATAGTGTTGGCAAATAGAATTATGGAGAATCCAAAGGGTTTTTACAAATACATTAAGGACAAAAGGGTAACTAGAGAGCGAATAGGGACTCTCCAAGATCAGCAAGGCGGCCTTTTTGTGGAGATGCAGAAAATGGGGCAAGATACTAAATGAATATTTTGCATCAGTGTTTATTGTGGAGAAGGATATAGAAGACATTGAATCTAGGGAAATAGATGGTGACATCTTGCAAAATGTCCATATTGCAGAGGAGGAAGTGCTGGATGTCTTGAAACGCATAAAGGTGGATAAAACCCCAGGACCTGAACAGGTGTACCTTAGAACTCTTTGGGAAGCTAGAGAAGTGATTGTTGGGCCTCTTGCTGAGATATTTGTATCATCAATAGTCACAGGTGAGGTGCCGGAAGACTGGAGGTTGGCTAACATAGTGCCACTGTTTAAGAAGGGTGGTAAGGACAAGCCAGGGAACTATAGACCAGTGAGCCTGACGTCAGTAGTGGGCAAGTTGTTGAAGGGAATCCTGAGGGACAGAATGTACATGAATTTGGAAAGACAAGGACTGATTAGGGATAGTCAACATGGTGTTGTGCGTGGGAAATCATGTCTCACAAACTTGATTTGAGTTTTTTGAAGAAGTAACAAAGAGGATTAATGATGGCAGAGCAGTAGATGTGATCTTTATGGACTTCAGTAAGGCATTCGACAAGGTTCCCTGTGGGAGGCTGGTTAGCAAGATTAGATCTCGCAGTATACGGGGAAAACTAGCCATTTGGGTACAGAACTGGCTCAAAGGTAGATACATGGTGATGATGGAGGGTTGTTTTTCAGACTGAAGGCGTGTGACCAATGGAGTGCCACAAGGATCGGTGCTGGGTCCTTCATGTTTTGCCATTTACATAAATGTTTTGGATGTGAGCATAAGAGGTATAGTTAGTAAGTTTGTAGAATACACCAAAATTGGAGGTGTAGTAGACAGCGAAGAAGATTACCTCCGATTACAACAGGATCTTGACCAAATGGGCCAGTGGGCTGAGAAGTGGCAGATGAAGTTTAATTCGATAAATGCAAGGTGCTGCATTTTGGGGAAGCAAATCTTAGCAGGACTTATACACTTAATGGTAAGGTCCTAGGGAATGTTGCTGAACAAAGAGACCTTGGAGTGCAGGTTCATAGCTCCTTGAAAGTGGAGTCGCAGGTAGATGGGATAGTGAAGAAGGCGTTTGCTATGCTTTCTTTTATTGGTCAGAGTACTGAGTACAGGTGTTGGGAGATCATGTTGCAGCTGTACAGGACATTGGTTATGCCACTGTTGGAATATTGTATACAATTCTGGTCTCCTTCCTATTGGAAAGATGTTGTGAAACTTGAAAGGGTTCAGAAAAGATTTACAAGGCTGTTTCCAGGGTTGGAGGATTTGAGATATAGGGAGAGGCTGATCAGGCTGGGGCTTTTTTTCCCTAGGGCGTCAGAGGCTGAGGGGTGACCTTATAGAGGTTTCCAAAATTATGAGGGGCATGGACAGGATAAATAGACAAAGTCTTTTCCCTGGGGTTGGGGAATCCAGAACTAGAGGGCATAGGTTTGGGGTGAGAGGGGAAAGATATAAAAGAGATCCGAGGGACAATTCTTTCACGCAGAGGATGGTATGTGTATGGAATAAGCTGCCAGAGAAACTGGTGAGGCTGGTACAATTGCAATGTTTAAGAGGCATCTGGATGGGTATATGAATAGGAAGGGTTGGAGGGATGTGGGCTGGGTGCTGGCAGGTAGGACTAGATTGGGTTGGGATATCTGGTTGGCATGGACGGGTTCGACTGAAGGGTCTGTTTCCATGCTGTACATCTGACTCTGACTCTATATAACGTATTATGTAATGGTTAGTATTTCTCCTCCTTTTCCTTTATTCCTAAACCACTGATTAAAACCCAGACGATGATAGTTTTGATTGTGAACTTTCAGTCTTGTGTGTTTGCGATAACTTTGATTCACAAGGCTTTTTATTATTTCTCGAAAAATGTAAGCTGAGCTTTATTTGCATCGCAGATGCTTCATTCCTAGTTTAAAGGAAGCTCTGTGGTTGTTACTATAATTGCTGCTCTGTTTGTAAGGTGCTGTCTGCTGGTATTTATCATGTAATACAGCTTATACTGATGGTGAAACTATGTCACAGGCAATGGTTGCTGGGATCCAGCAAGCCCATGCAGAGCAGCTGGCCAGTATGAGAATTCAGGATCTGAAAGTGAGCCTTAAACCTCTAAACTCTGTAAATAACCCAATTCTTCGCAAGAGGAAGCTATTTGGGTAAGTGTATTTTACTGAATGCAATTTGTTCAACTCAGCCATGTATATTGATGAAAAATGTTGTTTAATTTCTAGTGGAATTTGTATCGGACAAGATGATGTGCGCACTGGTTACTGTACTACTTCTATTTGCAGAGTTCGACAATGAAGAATACCATCTGTCCTTTAACCATGGCAAAGGTTTTAGATATACAACAAAATCAAGCACAAAGGAACAAACAAATTGGAATAAGTTTAATTAATTTTGGTTTGAACTCACCTGATTGTTGGGGTGTAAGAACAGCATGCAAGGTCCAAGTTATTTTCATTCCCTGTGCTATTTGACTCTAGCCAGGGCACCAATGGGGGTACAAACACTTGCCTTAGTACCTTGGGGTGGGAGGAGGAATACTGGGATTCCTGTTTTGGGCACTATTAAGCAGCCCCTAAGAAAAATCTTCATGTATCAAAATCAGACAAGATGTGGATTGTTTGGTTAAAACATAATCTGATGGCTGATGTGTTTCATATTCAACAGACTGCCTGGGCTCTTGTTAAGTTGTACAACAACTAAATTCAGTATCTTTAGGTGAGGAAAATTGAAAGTGCACTTCTTTTTTACTTGTTCCTCTGTGCTGCACTTGGATTGAATAGTTTGATCGCAATGTGCCCAGACAGTTACTGTATTTCTTCCCTTTGTCAACAAAGTGTTCATTCTTTTCCCCACCAACTATTGCTTTGTTCCAGTTTACAGTCTAACCCTAATAATGGAATTAATTTGCAAATAATTCTGCAAAACACACACACAATATAACTATTTTGTGTAAGAGTGGCCATCAGACTGCCCTAATCACACCCCATTTAGCAAAATCATTCTCTACTAAAAGTAATCAAGACTTGGAAAAATATGAAGATGAAATTAACCAGTTCATTAATCATGCAGACCATTGCAGATTGGAAATATTTCATGTTTGTTTCAAGAATTGTAAAGAATGGGAGTGAATAAGAGGTGGTTTGGTTTGCTCACATTCTTTGCTTTCATCAGGATTGTATGTGAGTTTATATCTGGAGTCCGCTAAAATGTTTCACAGTGTACAACTGAGCTCCTCCGATGCGTTGCAAAATATATCACTAAGCTATACAGATTAGGACTTCACAGATTTGATTGTGTATGTTAAATTAAATGACCTCACAAGGCAACAGTTGGAGTTTTATGCTTAGCCTCAGTGCCTATTGGGTAAGAAGATGTAAATCAACCATTGTTCCTGTTCCTGATCATTTTAAAGTTGTACATGCTGGGAAGAAACACTTTTGGATGTCAGATGGGGACAGGATTGAGTTTGGCTGTGATTCCCTTTGTGGTCAAATAGTTTGCTGACGCTTACTTTTGGGCTTGCTAGTATATCAACTTGAAGAATGGGCCCATGGAGCCACACCCCAACATTGCAATGAGGAAAGGAGGAAACAAAATTGAAAACAGCTTGAATAAATTTATAGTATTAATTTTTGCCTTCGGAAAATTTACCTATCTCTTTACAAATCTCTGAAACTATAGTACATTAAATGTGTGCAGGATAACATTATATGCTTGTAATTACCTTGGGATTTTTCCCCAAGTTTAAAAGATACTATATAAATCAAAGCTGTTATTGCAAATCAAAGTTTGCATAGCAAAATAAGGACCAAAATAAAGCAGTATGATAGTTACTTAAAACAGCATCTTAGGAACCTGAAACAGCTAAAAGATTTTTGATTCTGTTCAATATGTATAGCAATTCAGAGGTTCAAAGGTTATGGTTCATGATGGTCCTGAAGGCTAGGAGATTCAGCTAAGGAATTGAATAAGGAGCTCAGATCATTAGTGGTTGCAGGAGCTAATTGTGTTCTCATTGGCTGATCAATCAGCATGACTTGTAGCATAAAGATGTTGACTCTGTCCAAGTTTTGTAGATGAAACATTTAAAGCTCATGCAGTCATTTAGGTTTAGCAAGCTGAAACCACCAAGTATTTAGTGTGATTAATAAAGATTCCTTTATGTATCAAACAGTAACTTTATGTATCTAACAGCAGTGCTAACCACTGTGTCGCCCCAAAATTGCAGGCTGTTGATTAATAACAAGTGGTTCAAAGAAAATGTTTGCTGTGTTGCTTCTCTGAATTAATTTTTAATTTGCACATTCAAATGTGTGATGTTTCATGATGTTGAAAGCTTGGTAGTCAGAAACATTAGCTTAAACTGTATTGGACTCTTGGACCTTTTTCTTTAATCCTACCTGAACCTAAGGCTCAGACTTGAGTTGGGGTACGGTTACATGGTCAGTGGTTATCCTAATACATATTCCAGTTGTACATTGTTCATGTGTGTGTCTGGGAAACAGAAAAAAGCAGTCTGATCATGGGGGCAGGAGGAAGAATCACAGCCATGCCCATTCCTTTCTTCTTCAGACATGCATATGTAAAACATTAATGGAAACCCTGGCCTTAATGGCTGATACTTTTAGCCCTCTACCCCTCTGCCACTTTCAAACCTGGGACTGAAGCCATTAGCTCCTGCCCTGGCTAGGAGCTAACTCAACACAGACAAGGGATGAACTGGGAGTTTCCTGGTCTGTATGGCTCTGTGTCTGGTTGTATACGGGCATTTACCCAGCAAGTCATCGGTGAGCTCTCAAACTTTTGGTTACAGCAGGGACTGATTTGAAATGGACGTTGTTCCAAGAGGACTCTTTCTAAAACTTGTTACAATCCATGTTCAAATTTTTCACCAATACTGCAACAGTTGAATCCTCCTTAAAGGGAAACTGTGTTCATTTGAATTGACATGCAGTCCTAAGCATTATAAAGAATGGCGCACATGGTTTCTTGCTCCTCCTTTTACTCCAGTTTCATGATTTTAAAATTTGCTTATCATATCTTATTGGCATTTTCAGCAGTGATCTGAATGGAAGAGTAAAATACACTCCAGGCTTGTTGAATTCCTAGATAGTGTCGTCCTTTCATTTATTGACATGGAACTTCATGATGTCCCAACACAGGAGAGGCTGCACAAAACGACATCCTGGTTCTCCATCTGGCTAGCGGTTATAAAGCATAAAATAAGATCCAGGCAAGACTGAGATGCTAGTAAGTGTACAGAAAAAAAATACTATCAATAGAAGTGTAGAGCCAGATATAATCTGAGAGCTAGAGATCTGGCTTTCTTTGATAAGCCTTTTATAGTGAGTGAATGCTGGAGCTGTCAAACTCATTAAGGGAGTCCTTGTTGGACTCCAGATGGGTTAAGCTTAGTATGTTCACTACAGATGTGTTGCTGAATGCATGGGGTATAATGAAGATTCAGCTGTTCTCGGACCTGTGAAGAGGAATACGCGAACTGCAGATTTGAAACGAAATCTTACCAAGAGGAGGGATGTCCTTTTATCACATTTAGGATTATACAATGATTCAAGTGAAGACTGTTCCCCTTTAAGAAGATGAAAAAAAAATAACATTTCCCTAAATGTTCCCCATTGTTGTTTTTCTCATATGGCTGTTTGCCTCCAGATAGCCTCCTTCAGCCAGCAGGTGAGGCAGGCAATCCAGACGTCGGACTTCTCCAATGACCATCACCGTGCCACAGCGCGATCGCCTGATAGATGGCACACTTGTAGTGGGGGCGAGATGGGTAATGTCAGTTTTCCCGTCGCTCTTCTCGTGTTTTTTTTATTGCTTTTCATTTTTATTAATTCTTTCTACCTTTTCTTCCTTTTTTGTTTTTTTTTTATTTTAAGAAAATAAGCCTGTTAATGTCTTAGCCCACTAAATGTGTCTCAGATTTGGCTGGCTAATTGCGCCTGTTCATACAGGAGCTTTTCCCCCCGCCATAATAGATTGTCATTTTGTTACAGCACGAGACCCATGGATGATGTCTACATTCATGATCCGGAGAATGAGGCAGAGGATGCCAATGTCGCTCTAGAAAAACTGCGGGATGTTATTGCGCAGTGTATTCTACCACAAGCTGGTAAGGAAGTCCCATGAATTTCAAGGGGATTGGGAGAAATTGAGTCTTTTATCCCAAAATAAGGAATTAAAAATAATAGGCCATGGTGAAATGAACTTATATCGTAATATGTACCAGAGTTCTGACAAGTTGTTCTACTTATCTGTAAGTGGCATGATAGCTGGGTACTTTGTAGAACCACTACATTATATCATTATTCAATAATGTAATAGAACATAGGTGATGCAACACCTCTCCCTCCAAATGCAAAGCTCCTAATTGCAGCTACGTTGAGTGGAAGCAAAGCCTTTTTTTTTTAAAAACTCCTGATTCCAAATTTCCACCCCATCAGAGCACAATGCATTTTGACCTGCAATAATCCTGTCATTGTCTAAAAAAGCAGCAATGGGCAAGTCTAATAGATCTAAAGGCATAGAGTGAGCTGAAATGCGCATCAGCCATGATTGAATGGCGGAGTGGACTTGAAGGGCCGAATGGCCTTACTTCCACTCCTATGTCTTATGGTCTTATGGTCTTATGATCTAAAGGCATAGAGTCATAGAGATGTACAGCAAGGAAACAGACCCTTTGGTCCAACTTGTCCATGCTGACCAGATATCCTAACCTAATCTAATCCCATTTGTCTGTATTTGGCTGATATCCTTCTAAACCTTCCCTATTCATATACCCATCCAGATGCCTTTTAAATATTGTAATTGTACCAGCCTCCACCACTTCCTCTGGCAGCTCATTCCACACACACACACCACCCTGTGCATAAAAAAGTTGCAACTTGGGTCCCCATTAAATTGCCCCCCCAACCTTAAACCTATGCCGTCTAGTCCTGGACTTCCCCCACCCAAGGAGAACATCTTGTCTATTTACCCTATCCATGTCCCTCATGATTTTAGAAACCTCTATAAGGTCAGGCTTCGGGCACAATGGCCCCAGCCTATTCAGCTTCTCCCCTAT
The DNA here is from genome assembly GCF_004010195.1 of Chiloscyllium plagiosum. NCBI lineage: Eukaryota > Metazoa > Chordata > Chondrichthyes > Orectolobiformes > Hemiscylliidae > Chiloscyllium > Chiloscyllium plagiosum. Next base: position 14,170,995 of record NC_057734.1, read on the forward strand.
AGCTCAAACCCTCCAACATCCTAGTAAATCTTTTCTGAATCCACTCAAGTTTCACAACATCCTCAAGATAGGAAGACCTGAATTGCACACAATATTCCAAAAGTGACATAACAAATGTCCTGTACAGCCACAGCATAACCTCCCAAATCCTGTACTCAATGCACTGACCAATAAAGGGAAGCATACCCAGTGCCATTTTCACCTATCCTAATTAACCTGCAACTCAATTTTCAAGGAACTGTGAACCTGCACTCCAACGTCTCATTGATCAGCAATACACCCCAGAACCCTACCATTAAGTGTGTAAGTTCTGCCCTGGTTTGCCTTTCCAAAATGCAGCACCTCACATTTGTCTAAATTAAACTCCATCTGCCACTCCTCGGCCCATTGGCCAATCTGATCAAGATTCCATTGCACTCTGAGGTATCCTTCTTCACTGCCCACTACACCTCCAATTTTGGTGTCATCTGCAAACGTACTAACTATACTTCCTATGTTCACATCTAAATCATTTTTATAAATAACAGATCTCCATTATGAAAGCCAACCCTCCACTACCACCCTCTGTCTTCTGCCTTCAAGCCAGTTCTGTATCCAAATGGCTCGTTCTCCTTGTATTCCATGAGATTTAACCTTGCTAACCAGTCTACCATGAGGAACCTTGTCGAACGCCTTACTGAAGTCCATATACGTCATGTCCATCGTTCTGCCCTCATCAATTGTCTTTGTTACTTCAAAAAACTCAATCATGTTTTATGAACTTGATTTCATATGCACAAAGCCATGTTGACTATCCCTAATCAGTCCTTGCCTTTCCAAATGCATTCAAATCCTGTCCCTCAGGATTCCCTCCAACAAGTGTGCCCACCTCTGATGTCAGGCTCACTAGTCCATAGTTCCCTGGCCTTCTTTACCACCTTTCTTAAATCTTGTCAGCCAATCTCCAGTCTTCCAGCACCTCACCTGTGACTAATAATGATCCAAATATCTCAGCAAGGGGCCTAGCAATCACTTCCCTAGCTTCTAGGGTTCACCTGATCAGGTCCTGGAGATTTGTCCACCTTAAAGACATCCAGCAACACCACCTCTGTAATATGGACATTTTTCCAGCTGTCACCATCTATTTCCACACCTTCTATATCTTCCATGTTCTCCTTCACTGCAAACATTGATGCAAAATACTCATTTAGTATCTTCCCCCATCTTCTGTGGTTCCACACGTAAGATGCCTTGCTCATCTTTGAGGGGTCCTATTCTCTCCCTAGTTGCCCTTTTGTCCTTCATGTATTTATAAAATCTGTTTGGATTCTCCTTAACCTTATTTGTCAAAGCTATCTCATGTCCCCTTTTTGTCCTCCTGATTTCCATCTCAAGTGTACTCTTATATTCTTGTAAGGATTTACTTGATCTCTGCTGTCAGTACCTGACATTTGCTTCCTTCTTGTTCTTAACAAAAAAAAAACTCAATTTCTCTAGTCATCCAACACTTCTTCGTATACATACCAGCCTTGCCTTTCACCCTAGGAATTCCTTACTTTGCAGACAGTCGGCTGAACGTGTGGGGGATTATATGTTGTAGGGTGATGAGAGAGAGAGGGAGAGAGACTTGTTTGTTTGGCACCTTTTTTTGCTCTTAGAACATCTCAAAAAGCTTCACAGATACTGAAGTGTAGGCTATCCTTTCTTAGGTAACCACTGCAACCAATTTCGTTTTTGCTTTGCTGTGTTCAGTGAGCTCAACTATTAGTTTATCTGTTTCGGTAGTTTTGATTGAGGATTGCATCTTGACTAGGACACTGGAGATCTTAATGATCTTATTTGAAAAGTGTACTGTAGAATCATTTGCACTGTTTAAAGCTGATAATGATTTTGATACCCTCTCAAGTTCCTGCCGAACAAGGCCCATGATGAGAATAGGGCTATTATGTGTTGGAACGTGATTTTAAGACTTCGACCCTGCCTGTGTTTAATCTGACCTCATTAGAGTAAAATCCATGGAATAAGAGACACCTGGTGGAGAATTTTGAGTTAGCTGTCCCTTGGCCTGCAGTAGATGCACTTGTGCCTGCCAGATGAAGTGCTCCCTCTTGCATCCTAGAGATGGCTAGCCCAAGTAATGTTTTGAGAAGATTTGTAGCTCAGGTTGAGGTTTTGCTCGCTGAGCTGGAAGGTTCATTTCCAGACATTTCGTTACCCTACTAGGTAACATCTTCAGTGGGCCTCAGGTGAAGCAATGCTGAAAATTCCTGCTTTCTATTTATATGTTTGGGTTTCTTAGGGTTGGTGATATCACTTGCTGTGGAGAAGTCACTTCCGGTTCCTTTTCTCAGGGGGTGGTAGGTGGGATCTAACTGGATGTGTTTGTTGATAAGAATTCCGGTTGGAATGCCATGTTTCTAGGAATTCTTGTGCATGTCTTTGTTTGCCTTGTCCGAGGATGGTAATGTTTCTAGGATATTCAAAAGTTTGTTTTTCTCTTATAATAAACAATATTCCATGATTTCAGCTTGAAGGCAAGTTGACAGATCAGTATTTTTGTTTCTCCCTGGCTCCCCACCAATATGTAGAAATATTGAGGAATTCAGTATAAGTGTAATGCACACTCAACACCTGCCATTAGCTAGGTGGGTTCTGAAGAAGGGTCACTGGACCTGAAATATTGACTGTATTTTCTCCAGCTAAGTTTGTCCAACAATTTCTGTTTCTGTTTCAGATTTCCATCATGTGCAGTTATTTGTTCTTTGTTTGGTATAATGTAAAGTTCCTTTTTTCCCAGGAAATTGTGGTACTCATCTGCCTAGCCAGTATGTCAAAGCCGTCATTACGTTGTATTAAATCATTGCTAGTGCTGTTGATTCCTGACACTGTTTTGTGTAGCCAACAGTGCCCACAAGTTAAAGTTGTCAGATTTATTGATATTAATCACCAGTTTGAATAATACTATTCTCCTTGCTGTTTGTAAGGAATTTTAGTTTGTTATTTGCTGTATGAGAGCCACCAATCTGGAGTTGGTGTTACTGGCAATTTTAAGAATTGTGCTGGCAGAGATCTATACAGTGCCTACATCTATCCTCCCAGCTGAGGGAATTTTTTTTTGGGGGGAGTTGCAGGGTGAAACAAATAAGATTTGAAAGAAAATTGCAATATTGTCACATGCACATGTTCAATGTTTAATTGTTTTGATAGGAGAGAATGAAGATGAGAAGTTGAACGAGGTGATGCAGGAGGCTTGGAAGTACAATAAAGACTGTAAATGTCTTCGTGACATGCTGCAGAGCCTCAGCTGGAATGGTGAGAGAACAGCAGCTGGATTGTCATGCAAATTTTTATTTTAGCCGAGCCTATTCAAAACACTGCCCTGGATCTTATCCAAGAGACGCTCGGAAGAGGAATCTTCACCTTTCAATGTGTACACCATTCTGCAGCTTGCCTTGGTGACTGGGAAATTACCCACTGCATTTCCAGTTTCTAATGATCAAATTTATGTATAGTGTTTTGTACCCACTGCTTGCATGCATATAATTCAGGGATATTGAGGTCTTTGTGTCCATTGATTTGCATGAGAATTCTTTCCTGATCCTGATCTTTGAGTGCATCTTGTAAGATTAGTCATGAAACATTAACACTTCAACTTGGAATGGAAGCATTATTTTAGCTAGAATATACAACCGGAGGGAGCCAATTCTATTGAAGTACACATTGATCCAAAAAAACACTCAGCTACAGGAAAGGATGCCAAGTAACATGCTCCGACTAACATACGAAATCTTTAGTTGTGCCAATGCACTAGCTAACATTTTATCTTTAATTGTTCAATTCTGATGACACAGTTGGGGGCCAGAATGCATTTTCAACTAAAACCTTGCATTTACATAGCATCTTTATTTTAAAATTTATCATGTACATTGCAAAGGAGGGATGAGAGATATTGGGCATAAATGAGAATCTACTCCTATGTAAAGAGTTTGGAGAGGTAGTCGAAAAGAAAGACTTTGAGGGGTTTGAAAAATGTCGAGAGAGAGAGAGAGCATAGGGACGGGCACAATTTAATAGAGACCATCAGACAGACATAGGAGCAGAAATTAGGCTATTCAACCCATCAAGTCTGCTCTGCCATTCAATCATGGCCAACAAGTTTCTCAACCCCATTCTCCCCATAACCCTTGAGCCCCTTGATACTTGAACCTATCTGTCTCAGTCTCTCATATGCTCAATGAGAGAGAATTCCAGACAGCAAGGCTAAGGAAATGTTCTGTGGTGATGGGAAGGGGGAAATGTACAGATGAAGAGTGTTGGAGGACCAAAAAGATGCAGACTGGAAGAGGCTACAGAGCTAGGATGGGTTGAGACATAGGAAGGATTTCAGAATGAAGATTTTAAAATGAATGCGTTGTATAGGGAGCAGCAAGTACAGGCCTGTGAAGATAGATGAATGTGAATAAGATATAATGCAAAATAATATGTGATATAAACAGGAATTGCTTGAAATACTCAGCAGGTTAACAACATTTGTGGAGAGCAGCTTTTGGATTGTTTCAGCTCTGTGACAACAGCCTGAAATGTTCGCTCTGTTTTGCGCTCTTTAGATCTGCCTTTTTCTCCAGAATTTTCTGTTTTATTCAGATGTCTAGTATTCAGCATATTCTGCCTTTGTATAAGATATGGGCAGCTGACCTGAAACAATGAATTTTTTCGGTCGGGTGTAATCCAGCAAATCCCATCCAATATTGACAGAAGCATGGATAAGAATGTCAGTGGAAAAGAGAAAAAGGAAACGTCAGTTTTGAGTGCTGTTGCTGAGATGAGACAAGTGATCTTGGTGATGGGTAAGTTTTGGGATTTGAGGCTGACCTCTGGATCCAACAGGACACCAAGGTTTTACTGGGACAGTCTGAGCATGTTGCCAAGAGGAGGCGTGAGGAATTTAAGTTTGCCTATGAAAAAATTGACACCTGATTTGGATTGCTTGTTCATACCAGCCTGAATCAACCCTGGACAATTGGAGATTTCAGTTGACAAGTTATGGATGAGCTTCCCCACCTACTCAATTGGTAAGTGTGCTGCACTGGGGTACTGAGCCGTACAGACACCGAGGCTCTCTGGTTCGATCCATCACTTCTAATAAGTTAACTGATTTCAACTGAGAGCGCAGCATAGGTTACTGGAGTCATTTTCAATATCATTGAGTCTTGTAGGATTTAAACAAATGAATCAGTCAAAGTTTGCAGTCCTGATTGCCGGTAATTAATCTGTATTAAAACTTGTGCATGTGAATATCGGATGAAAATAGAATCAAACTTGACTATGATGTGCTGCAAAGTCAAATGATCTGGGATTGAAAACTAGGTTCTTTATATGAAGAATGACCTCTTGAATAGAGTAGTGAAGGAATGCAGTTCAGTCAGAGCAACAGCCTGGTAGAGAGGCAACAATGAAATGGGAGCATATATCTGTTTCTTAAATGGAAATTGTCAAATTGAGTTTTAGCGTGGTGGTGGTGGTGGTGGAGTTCATGATGATCAAAACTTTCAGTCCATGTTCACAGTATCACCTAAGTATTATGGTTCAGAAGGAGGCTATTCAGCCCATCGTGTCTACACCAGCTCTCCAAATGCATCATGATTTAGTGCTATTCTCCTGCCTTGTGTTTCAATAGTAACCCAATGCCTTTTTGAATGCCTCAATGAACCTACCTCCACCATGCTTCAAGGCAGTGTGTTCCAAACTGAGACCACTTTTTGGAAAAAGCTTTTCTTGCACCATATATTTGCTTCTTTTGCATATCAATTTAAATCTGTACTTTCTCTGCACAGTTTCTCACTGTCTACCCTGTCCAGCAACTGGAGAGGCTGGGACTACATTCATTACTAAGGTTTCATATCCCTGGAACCATTCTTGTAGATCTCTTCTGCACTTTCTGCAATGTGTTCACATCTCTCCTAGGTTCTGGCACCCAGCGCTCTACACACTACTCCTGCTGAAACCTAACACCTGTATTATTCAAGTTCAACATCACCACGTAGCTCTTGTGATCTCTGCCCCTGTTAATAAAGTCTAGGATACTGTATGCTTTATTTACTGCTCTTTCCATTTGCCCTGTCACCTCAATGGTGTGTGTACCAAAATGCATTGCCTCAGACTTTTCTGTATTGAATTTCATCTGCCACCTATCTGCCCACTCCTGCATCCTTTTTTGAAATTCTACAATGTGTTCTCCTCACTGTTGAGTGTTTCCACATTTTGTATTATCCGTAAACTTTGAAATGGTCTCGTACGCAAGATCTAGAATAGAGAACCCCAAAGATTCACAACCCTTTGAGGGTAGAAACTTCTCATCTTGGTACTAAAAGATTTTGGGATGAATACCCCTTATCCTGTCCCCTTGTTCTAAATCACTCAAGCAGGCGAATCAAGCTCCTAATGTCCATCTCCTTCTTAATCTTCACTGTTTCAATAAGAACTATCTCACATCCTTGTTAACTACAGAGAATAGAGTTCAGCCTATTTAGTCAGTCTCTCATCATAAGAGAGTCTTCTAAAAGACTATTCTGGTGAACCTTGCATAAGTATGTATTTTCTTAAATATGAAAATCAAAATTGCACACAGGTATGGCTGCACCAAAGCTCTGTACAATTATAGAAATACCTTTTCATAGTTATACTCCAATCTACTTGCAATAACGTTCAACGTGAATTACTTTCTTAATTGCTAGCTGTACCTGCATGCAAACGTCGTGTTCCATGTACAAGTGCACCAAAGTGTCTCTGAATATCAATATATACCAAGTTTTAACCTTAGACACACATTCTGCTTTTCTATCTTTCAACCTAGGAACTAGTTTGAGTGTGCTGCTGGTATAGATTATTTTCACTGGTCCATTATTGTGAGTACTGAGTACTGTTACCAGTTAAACCAACATAAATGCAAAGGCATGAACACTCAAACTAAAGAGTCATAGTCATTAGGATGTACAGCATGGAAACAGACCCTTCGGTCCAACCTGTCCATGCCGACCAGATATCCCAACCCAATCTAATCCCACCTGCCAGCACCCTGCCCATATCCCTCCAAACCCTTCCTAATCATATACCCATCCAAATGCCTTTTAAATGTTGCAGTTGTTCTAGCCTCCACCACTTCCTCAGGCAGCTTATTCCATACACGTACCACCCTCTGTGTGAAAATGTTGTCCCTTAGGTCTCTTTTACATCTTCCCCTCTCACCCTAAAACTATGCCTTCTAGTTCTGCACTCTGCTACCCCAGGGAGAAGACCGTGTCTATGTATCCTATCCATGCCACCAAATATTTTGTGAACCTCTATAAGGTCACTCCTCAGCCTCCGACGCTCCAGGGAAAACAGCCCCAGTTTGTTCCTCCTCTCCCTATAGCTCAAATCCTCCAACCCTGGCAACATCCTTGTAAATCTTTTCTGAACCCTTTCACGTTTCACAACATCTTTCCGATAGGAAGGAGACCAGAATTGCATGTAATATTCCAACAGTGGCCTAACCAATGTCCTGTACAGCCACAACATGACCTCCAAACTCCTGTACTCAGTACTCTGACCAATAAAGGCAAGCATACCAAATGCCTTCTTCGCTATCCTATCTACCTGCGACTCCACTTTCAAGGAGCTATGAACCTGCACTCCAAAGTCCCTTTGCTCAGCAGCACTCCTGAGGACCTCACCATTAAGTGTATAAGTCCTGCTAAGATTTGCTTCCCCAAAATGCAGCACCTCGCATTTATCGAATTAAACTACATCTGCCACTTCTCAGCCCATTGGCCCATCTGATCAAGATCTCGTTGTAATCTAAGGTAACGTTCTTCGCTGTCCACTATGCCTCCAATTTTGGTGTCATCTGCAAATTTACCAACTATACCGCTTATGCTTACATCCAAATAATTTATATAAATGGCAAAAGGTAGTGGACCTAACACCAATCCACTGGTCACAGGCCTACAGTCTGAAAAACAACCCTCCACCAACACCCTCTATCTTCTACCTTTGAGCCAGTTCTGTATCCAAATGGCTAGTTCTCCCTGTATTCCATGAGATCTAACCTTGCTAATCAGTCTCCCATGGGGTACCTTGTCAAACGCTTTACTGAAGTCCATGTAGATCACATCTACCACTCTGCCATCATCAATCCTCTTTGTTACTTCTTCAGAAAACTCAATCAAGTTTGTGAGACATGATTTCCCACACACAAAGCCATGTTGACAATCCCTAATCTGTCCTTGCCTTTCCAAATACATGTACATCCTGTCCCTCAGGAATCCCTCCAAGAACTTGCCCACCACCGATGTCAGGTTCACTGGTCTGTAGTTCCTTGGCTTGTCCTTACCACCTTTCTTAAACAGTGGCACCACGTTAGCCAACCTCCAGTCTTCCAGCACCTCACCTGTGATTATCAATGTTACGAATATCTCAGCAAGAGGTCCAGCAATCACTTCCCTAGCTGCCCACAGAGTTCTAGGGTACACCTGATCAGGTCCTGGGGATTTATCCACCTTTATATGCATTTCACGCCATCCAGCACTTCCTCCTCTGTAATATGGACATTTTGCAAGCTGTCATCGTCTATTTCCCTACATCCTATATCTTTCATGTCCTTTTCCACAGCAAATACTGAGGCAAAATACTCGTTTAGTATCTCCCCCCATTTTCTGAGGCTCCACACAAAGGCAGAAAAAATACACAATTTTTTATTACAAGGTTGGAAGTGATATAGTGAACTCATAACCAGGGACTCGAGAGATTAGAGTTCAAATATGACCGTAGCTGGTGGAACTTAAATTCCATCCACTAATAAATCTGGAATGCAAAGTTCATTTTAGTAATTTGACAATGAACTTTGAAGAGCTAGATTGCTCTTCAAAAAAAACAGTTGCATATTCAAGGAGTTAAATGCTCTCTGGCACCACCCTAGGATTTATAAATTGTGGCATAGACTGCAAGAGCAAAGAGGTAATGCTAAATCTGTTCAAATTGTTGGTTGAGCTGCAGTTAGAATGCTGTGTGGAGATGGTGCGGAACAATTGATTAAGATGAGAATCCGATGAGAAACTGGAGTTTCTTTTTTCTGCGCAAGAATGTTATGGGAAGATTTGGTAGTGTTTAAAATTAAAAACAGTTTGGGACATAACTATTGTCAATAAAAAGTTTGCAAGTAATTAGAGAACATAGGTTTAAGGTCAGCAAAAGAATAAAGTGAAAATTTGTGTTTTGTTTTAGAATGGTATTAGGGCATTGAACTTCCCACAATAAACATTGATGGAAACAGAGAGAGAAAGTGAGGACTGCAGATGCTGGAGAGCAGAGTCGAAATGTGTGGTGCTGGAAAAGCACAGCCGGTCAGGCAGCATCTGAGGAGCAAGTAGAGTCGACGTTTCGAGCATAAGCTCTTCATCAGGAATGAGGGCACACCCCCTCATTCCTGACAAAGAACTTATGCTCGAAACGTCAAGACTTCTTGCTCCTTGGATGCTGCCTAACTGGCTGTGCTTTTACAGCACCACAAGTTTCAATTGATGGAAACAGAACCCAGTATGACTTTCAGATAAAAATTAAACATTTTGAGAAAAATGAAAGAGATGGAGAAAAGACATGGAGATTGGCCTATGGCCTTTGGTTCATTTTAGTCTGTACAAACGCAATGGGCTAAACAGTCTCCTTCTGTTCTTCTAATTCTAAGATTAAGGCTCTTGCTTTAAAGTTTTGTGTAGCGATGATGTTCAAAGAGCAATAACACAACAGATGTAAATAAATATTGCTCTGATTGTAATGTCATTTGTATCATGAGCAGGAAGTATGTTAGAGTAGATGAGGAAATAACATGACAGATGAAGAATAATGTGGGGAAATGTGAGGTTATTCATTTTGGTAGGAAGAAGAATTGATCAGAATATTCTTTAAATGGTAAGAAAGTTTTAAATGTTGAGTGAGCTTGGGTGACCTTGTACAAAGAAATTCAAATTTTGCATGCAGGGTACAGCAATAAAAGTAAATGGCATGTTAACCTTTATTGCAAACAGCTTGGAGTAGTATAACAGTAATTTGGTTTCTTAACTTTTTTTGAAATTTTTGTCACAATTATGTGGGGTTTTGGTGAGACTAGTGTGCTGTGCGCAGTTTAGATGTCTATCTAAGGAATGATCTAATTAGAGTTATAGAGATGTACAATGCAGAAACAGACACTTCAGTCCAACTCGTCCTTGCCGACCAGTCCCATTTGCCAGCACTTGGCCCGTATCATTCTAAACCTTTTCTATTCATATACCCATCCAGATGTCTTTTTAAATGTTGTAATTGTACCAGCCTCCACCACTTCCTCTAGCAGCTCATTCCATACATGCACCACCCTTTGTTTGAAAAATGTTGCCCCTTAGGTCCCCTTTAAATTTTTCCCCTCTCTCCCTAAACCTACATCCTCTAGTTCTGAACTTTCCCTACCCCAAGGAAAAGACCTTGTTTAGTTACCCTATCCATGCCCCTCATGATTTTATAAACTCTATAAGGTTACCCCTCAGCCTTTGACGCTCAGGAAAAACAACTCCAGTCTATTTAGCCTCTCCGTATAGCTCAAATCCTCCAACCCTGGCAACATCCTTGTAAATCTTTTCTGATCCTTTCAAGTTTCACAACATTCTTCCTACAGAGGGGAGACCAGAATTGTGCACACTATTCCAAAAGCGGCCTAACCAGTGTTCGGTACAGCTGCTACATGACCTCCCAACTCCTACACTCTACGTTCTGACCAATAAAGGAAAGCATGCCAAACACCTTCACTATCCTATCTATCTGCAATCCACTTTGCATTAACATGATGAAGTTTCACTGAATGTTTCTGGGATATGTGAGTTATCCGAAGTTGAGCGAATGGACCTATACTGTTGAATTTAGAAAAATAAAAAAGGACATCATGGAAGTATGTACTAGATTCTGGAATGGGGCTTCACAAGGTTAATACTAAAACTTATTTACTTGCTCATAATCTAAACTAGGGTCATAGTCTTCGGATGAGAAGTCAATGGTTTTAAACTGAAGTGATTATTTTTGGAATATTTTACTGCAGAGGGCTGTGGATGCTTACTCTTAAACTTTTGAAATTAAGTGATATAGGAATCCAGGATTTGAGGTCAGATATCAGCTGTAATCTTATTGTGAAATGGAGCTAGCTTAGGCTATGTGGCTTCCTCCTGTTCCTACTCCTATTTCTTAGGTTCTCCTTGTTTACCATATTTAGGAGTAAATATTAAAATTTGCTAATATTATTATCTAGGGAACATGATTAACTGAAAAGATTTGATTGGGAAAATAATGAAATCTTACTTCCACTCTTATTAAAATTGGTAACCAAAGTTAAACTTTTAGGATTTGCATTAGAAACAAGTTGTAGTTTTCACTGAAATTGTTATTTTAAATATAGTGTACATTACTGCAAGTAATTATTACATTACTACTAAAAACCAAGACTGCCTTATTTGATGAGTTAACTGAAATAAAATTGTTATGATGAGTGAAGCTAGCAAAACGACATTTAAAGCCCTACAACTCATACAGTGCACACCTTTTCATGGGCAACTGCCTATATTCAGCAAATAGTACAAACCATTTCCTAGTAACATTAAAGTCACACGACAAAAGTGCCATACCAGGATTTACAAAATACATGGAGATTTAGATAGTACTTGTATAGAGTGTAGAAAGTTAGGTGAAGTTGGAATGAGGAGAATGTAATGAAGTGTGTGTATGTGATTGCATGGAGTACAGGAAATAAGACTGGGAAGGTGCACACTGCCAAGAGGCAATTAACAGAGACCTGATTAAGGAAGGACAAAATTAGTGTGAAATGTTTATAGGTACACTGTGTTCAGAAAAGCTAAAAACAAAGGAAAGGAGGAGGGTTGTAGTATTAATTAAGGAAAGCTTTGCAAAGCTGGAGAAAGACAATGTCTCAGAGGGTTCAAAAACAGTTTGGCTAGAGTCAAGGACAAAATGTGTGCAATTACATTACTCCATGTAGTCTATAAACCATTGAAGAGTGGGAAAGATTTCAAGGAACAAATCAGGGAAATTAGAGATTGCAACATTATTGAGTAGTTATAATGAGGACTTTAATTACACAAGTAAAGGCTGCAATATTGATGCTCTTAGATTGTATTAACCAGAATTTCCTTCAGCAGTATATATCTAGTCCAATGAGGAAGGATAGAAATGAAGTGGACTAAGTGCCAGTGGGGATCATTTGGGAGATGGTGATCTTTGTATCTTCAGGTTTAGGATAATGGAGGAGAATGACAACCGTCAATCCAGAGTAAGAAAAATAAATATGAGGACAATGGAACTGGGCAGGATAGACTGGATTGAAAGATTGCAGATAAAGGTAACTGAGCAATAAGCTGCCTTCAAAGAGGTCATGGTTCCCGAACAGTCAAGGTACATTCCTTCAAGAGAGAATGGTAAGACAAACAAATCTGAGTACTCTGGATGAGAAGAGAGAGAGAAATTGAGACAAAAGAGTGCTTATGAGAGGTGTCAGGTCGACAATACAATTGAGAATCGAAAAGAATACAAATGTTCAGAGGGGAGATGAAAGTGAAATACTGCAGAAATCTGAAATAAACACTGTAAGTACTGGAAAAACTGAGCAGATCTGGCAGCATCAATGGACAGAGAAAATTTAACATTTCGACTCCAGTATGGTTCAACTTCAGAATGTATGGGAGAAGCAAAAGTGGATTTATGAGAAATACTTGCAGCCAATAAAGGGGAATCCCAAAGTCTTCAATCAGTACATAAGTATTTTTTAAAAAGTGGTAAAAGGAAGAGTTGGGCCAATTAGGGACCAAGGAGGGGATTTACACATGGAGGAAGGGGGCGCAGCTGAGGTATCAAATGTGTTTTGCATCTGTCTTCCTATGGCAGTAGATGCAACAGAGGCCATGGTGACAGAGAAGGAATCTGTTACTAAAAGGATTCAAAATTGATTAGGAAGAAGTGTCGATAGACTGGTGATACTTAAAGTTGACCAGGCATCTAGACTGAATGAAATAAAACCAGTGATAGTGATGGAAGTGAGTGGAAATTGTAGGAGCACTGGCCACAATCTTCCTTTCTTCCCTAGACTTGGATGTGCCAGAGACTGGAGAATTGCAAATATTACACCCTTCTTCAAAAGGATTGTATGGAAGAGCCAGCAATGACAGACCAATCAGTTTATAACCTCAGTGGCAGGGAAACTTCTGTAAAGAATTATTTGGGATTGATTCAGTAGTCACGTGAGAGAGGCTGGGTTGACTAGAAAGAGCCACCGTGCATTTCTAAAGAGGAAATTGTGTTTAATTAACTTGCTGTTGTTTTTTAAAACAGTCAACAGGAAGGTTGATGACAGTAATGCCGTTGATGTGGTCTACATAGACATTCAGATGGCATTCGACATAGTGCAATGCAACAGATCTTGGAATAGAAGTGACAATAGCAAAGTGAAGTGTCAGGAAAAGCAGTAATGGTCAACGGATATTTTTCAGGTTGAAAGAAGGTTTGTAGTAGAGTTCTCCAGGGGTTAGTATTGGGACCCTTGCTTTTCTACGCATATAATACTGATCTAGATCTTGGTGTACAGGGAACAATTCAAAAATTGATATAAGCCTTGATGAGGACAGTGCATATGACTTGATGGAGTTGCTGGATAGGTGATAGATGATTGCAGAGAAGTCTGAGATGATACATTTTGATCTGAAGAACATGGACAGGCAATATACAATTCTGAAGGGGTGCAGGAGCAGAGGGACCTGGGTGTGTATGTGCATGGATTATTGAAGGAGGCAGGACAGGTGGAGAGAACAGCCAATAAAGCATACAGTATCCTCGTCTTTGTTACTGGGGGGGCGGTCTTGGAGTACAAGAGTAAGGTGTTGCTGAACTCCTATAAGACTCTTGTTAGACCTCGGCAGGACATTGTTTACAGTTCTGGATGCCACACTATAGGCAGAATGTGAGATAATTGAAGAGAGTACCAGAAGATATTTACAAGAATGGTTCCAGGGATGAGATATTTCAGTTATGAAGATAGGTTGAGAGAGGGCGAAATGAAAATCTGATAGAAGTTTTTAAAATCATGAGGGGATTAGATGGGGAGAAACTCTTCCTGCTTCCAAAGAAATCAACTCAGGTTTAAAGTGATTTACAAAAGATCCAAATGTGAGAAGCTTTTTCACATGAGTGGTTCAAGTCTGGAATGAATTGCCTGTAAGTGTGGTGGAGGCAGACTCAATTGACACATTGAAAGGGGCATTGTGTATATTTGAATAATCATCCTGTGTCCAGGGTTTGGGGAAAATGCAGAAGAATGGCTAAGTCATGATGTTCATTTTAAGAGGTGGTCCAGATTGGGCCAAATGGTCATCTGTGCTGTAGTACTTCTACAAATAAGTATCCATTGCTATTTCAGGCAGTCCTATACAATCTTCAGAAAATTTGACCTTTGATAATTTGTTAATATTTTGTATTTATTTACCTGTATTTGCTATTATACTTGGAAATATCTAATTAATTTCATACCCTTTTTAAATATTTCAATCTTGGTAATTTAACTCTGAATAATGTAGCTATTTTTTCTACATTGGTTTTGTTTCAAAGCCTTTCAATTAGTACTAACCTTGATCTCTCCCACTCCAACTGCCAGGAAGAATGGAGCCTTGGTGAACCTTTCCCTTTCTACATTTCTGCCTTTCTCCTCATATATGTTGTGCTTTAGATGGACCATATTTTCTTCTGAGATATGGAACAGAGGCACATTTTGCTGAAATTGTATTTAACAGCAGAAAATTATACTAATAAATTCAAAGAAATTTAACATTCTATTAATTATCAAACTCTGTTTTACAAACAATATCAGCATACAAATTAGCAGCAGAAGGCAATTTTGACTCCTTCAGCATGATGATCTGATTGATACCTCAACTTCACATTCCTACCTAACCCTGATAACCTCTACCTTCCTTATTAATCAATAATCTATCTATCTGTAACTTAAAAATGTTCAATGGCTGTTTCCATTGCTATCTGAGAAAGCATGTTCGAAAGGCATTTTGCCTCCATGCAACATATTTCTCCTGTGGTCCATCTTTAATGAAAGACATATTTATTTCTAAAATGTGTCCTGGTTTTAGTCTCTGCCCCAAGTGGTAACACCCTTTTAGCTTTCACTCAGTTAAGTCTCTCAGGGTCTTGTATGTCTCAATAAAGTTTTTTCTTAACCTCCCATGAAAAGAGGTCCAGTCTGTTTAACCTTACCTGGGATGGGGCATTATCTAATAAGGTATCATCAGTCAAGTGAACTTTCTTTGAACCAATTCTAGTGTACTCGTATCCTTTCTTTGAATAAGGAGACCAAAATTGTACATGGTGCTCCAGATGTGGACTCACCAACATGCAGTGTAATTGTAGCAAAATAACCTTTTATTGCGAGGAGAATGGAATATAAGCATAAATATGAACAACATTTATTTACCTTTCTAATCACATTGCTCTTCTAATCTTTCTGCCAAAATGGACTGATTCAAATTTGCCCACACTCAAATAACCCATCCATATCTTTTTGTGGAGACTTTAAATCCTCATAACATTTCAGACCAGTGACCCTTCAGAACATTTCTTCAATTCTGAAGAATGGTAACTGGACTCAACTTGAATTCTACTTTTCTCTCCACAGATGCTGCCAGACCTGCTGAGTTTTTTCAGCAATTTCTCTTTTTTTTTGTTTCTGATTTCCAGACTCTTCAGTTGTTTTGTTTTTTTTTTGGTATTTATTTCAGTATTCACTCCTTTTAGGACTGCCAGACCTGCTGAGTTTTTTCAGCAATTTCTCTTTTTTTTGTTTCTGATTTCCAGACTCTTCAGTTGTTTTGTTTTTTTTTGGTATTTATTTCAGTATTCACTCCTTTTAGGATGTGGTCCCCCAGGACTTATGAACTTCCAGTTTTTAGTTCTAATAATTTTCTCCGTGATCCTTAGTGATTGTAGTCATTTCAAGTTCCTCTCTTTGGCTTCCTGGTTCACAATTATTCATTGGATGTTACTCACATCCACTAGCAAAGATGGTTGTAAGGTTCAATTTATCTGCTATTTCCTTATTTTCCATTAATTTCCCAGACACAATGTAGAGGACCAACTCAATTTACTTCCCTTTAAAACACGAGTGTACACAAATCTCCAACATGACTCCTTAATTTGTCTTCTCAGCAAAACACAACCAGTTACCTGGTAATGCTGCAGCTAATGAGCAGGACAACACCCCTGCATCTCCCTCTTTGCAGATTGTGCGTTTAACAACATGTTTCTTTGTCATTTCAGGGCGGCGGTTCAATGATAAAGTCGATCGCCTGAAACTTGCAGAAATGGTCAAACAGGTCATTGAAGAACAAACAAATTCACAGGATTCCTAACATTAGTGCCTGCTGTTTTTACAATGTACTGGGAGTATTCTTTGATAAATGTAAAAAAGGTTTTTATTTAAATAAAGAATTTAAAAACAAAAGTTCAGTGTTCTCTTGAGCCTGAACCATCTTGGCGACAGCTACCTTTTACCCACAGTAGTAAACCGAACATGGATTCTTCATTTAGTTTTGTAGCCTAGATGAATTAGAAAGGAGTTTCCCAAATTATTTTCCTTCACATTGGCCTGAGTATTTATCTATCTTATTTCGTCTTCATTTCACATGGTTTTGGGTGGGATGAAATTCTCAAGATACACAAAGTTTCAGAGACCTGATGCAGATTCATTATATGCAATTCATTCCCCTCCTCTTTTGGTTGTGTAAATGCAAAATCGTTTTGACTTGTCTATGGAGAAAATTAGATCAATAAGAGTTTCTGCACTCTGAAATATTCTTTATATTTTCTCATTTTGAATTTGTCAAACTTGTAAATTTTTTCTGAACCCTTTCAAGGATGTTGCCACGGTTGGAGGATTTGAGCTATTGGGAGAAGTTGAATAACTGGAGTGCTGGAGGCTGAGGTGTGGCCTTATAAAGGTTTATAAAATCATGAGGGGAATGGATAGGGTAAATAGACAAGGTCTTTTCCCTCGGATGAGGGGATTCCAGAAGTAGAGGGCATAGGTTTAGGGTGAGAGGGGAAAGATATAAAAGATTTAAGGGCAACTTTTTCACACACAGGGTGGTGCGTGTGTGGAATGAGCAGCCAGAGGAAGTGGTGGAGGCCAGTACAATTGCAACATTTAAAAGGCATCTGGATGTATATATGAATAGGAAGGGTTTGGAGGGATATGGGCTGCGGGCTGGTAGGTGTGACTAGATTGGGTTGGGATGTCTGGTCAGCATGGACGAGTTGGACCGAAGGGTCTGTTTCCGTGTTGTACATCTCTATGACTCTATGGTCCTTGGTCTTTCTACACTCTTATTTTTACAGAAAGTGCTTTAAAATAATGAGCTGAAGATCAAAATCATCCTTCTGAGTATTTTGTTGCTTCTCCCTGAATTCTTTCCTGTCTGAATTTGTAAAGTTCCCCTGCATGTCCTGTTTTATGAAATCACGATAATGAAAATGGAGATAACTTTGTTTATCCCTTTCCCCATCTCTTTCTAAACTAAACAACTTAAACCCTGACCAAGGAGTGAAATCCAGAACTCTTGGCCTTTAACAAGGCCTTGGTGTTTAATTTTAGATTTCTGAAACACAAAGCATTAAGTTCCAAAACAGCATTTTAACTTAAATTTTAAAATTAAGATTTATTAACTTGCAACATACATTGTAATTCCTGTCTAAATATTTGTCAGTATCATTCCAGTCTCTTAGCTAGATGCACAAAGTGTATAGCAATCTCTGATGTAGCACAGTATATTCAGACTAACAAGTCACTTGATTAAAAAGATTGTGTAAGAACCAAAGCTGTGTTCTGGCCTTGAAGCTCAAAGTCATGGTATTCCTTTTAAAGGAGTTGAGACATGCGCTAAGGAATTTTGGATGACCTCAAGTTTGCAGAGGGAAGACCAATGTGGAAGACCAATCAGGAACTCTAAACACTAGTCCTCTGAGAAAGAAGAATTGTCACTTAAAGTGACAGCTATCAAATTAAATACTGGCAATGAGAGTCCATTGAAGTTTAGTTGCATTTGGCCTTCTCTGCATCAGCTCTTTGTGTGAGCAGCATTACTTAACTGTCAAGCTATTACCTCTTCCCCCATAGCCTTCTATTGGTAGAAGAGACTAGGAACTGAGGGCACAACCTTAGAGTAAAGGGAAGACCTTTTAGAACGGGGATAAGGAGAAACGTCTTCAACTAGAGAGTGGTAAATCTATGGAATTCACTGCCACGGAAGGCTATGGAGGTCAGGTCATTGAGTATATTTAAGACTGAGATAGATAGGTTCTTGATTGTCAAGGGGATCAAGGTTTATGGGGAGAAGGCAGGAGAATGGGGATGAGAAACTTGTCAGCCGTGATTGAATCATAGAGCAGACTCAATGGGCTGAATGGCCTAATTTCTGCTCCTGTGTCTTATGATCTTGTTACTTCTGTCCAAATAATGATCCAAAGTCTGCTTGAATGTCTTCATTGAATCTACTTCCAGCATTGCATAAAATGTTTTCTTCTCACATCATATCACATTTGCTTTTTCTTTGTAAGTCACTTTTAAGCCTATGCCTGCTCATTTGTGTACTTTTATGGTTTCTCCATATCTACTCTATCCAACCCAGTCTATCAGATCTCCGATGCCTTTGCTCCAAAAAGAACAGCCCCAACTTTTTCAATCTACTGTATCCTCAAACCTGAAATTCCTCATCCATGGAATCAACACAGTCACATCCTTCTGAGAATGTGCTGAATTCCTATAATTTTAGACAATATTCCTGCTGAGGACTAGCTAGTGTCTTGTAACAAGCTCAACATCGCTTCATTCCTCTTGTGTTTTATGCCCCAGTAATAAAGCCCACATTACTGCAATCTTTAACTGCTCTCTCAATTTTTAATAATCCATACGCACCCCAATCTCACTGCTTCTGTACCTCTTGAGACTTGTACCTGCTCATTTACAGCAATGATTTTAAGTTTGCATCTGCATGTTGGGCATTGTACACACACAGCACATAGAATTCTTAAAGGCATGGTATACTTGGCATCACATTTTAAGAAGAATGTGAAGGAATAAAGAGCTTCAGTTATGTTAGAACAGTGGGACTACTCTTGAAGAAATTAAGAAATTTAATAGAATTGTTCAAAATGATGAAGGATTCGGGCAGAGTGGATAGGTAAAAACTTCACACTGATGTGATTAAGAACCAGCGGGCACAGTTACTCAGCAAATGTTTAGGTTGTGGAGTGCACAGTCAGTGTGTTTATGGAGGGGCAATTGTGGCATTCACAAAGGGAATCAATCCTGAAAGGGAAGCTATGCAGGGGTACAGGGTGGGGGAGAGGCACTCTGTAGGCATTGCTCCTGCAGACTCAAGACTACAAGTCTGTGGGTGGCACAGTGGTTAGCACTGCTGCCTCACAGCGCCGGAGACCCGGCTTCAATTCCCGCCTCAGGCGACTGACTGTGTGGAGTTTGCACGTTCTCCCCGTGTCTGCGTGGGTTTCCTCCGGGTGCTCCGGTTTCCTCCCACAGTCCAAAGATGTGCAGGTCAGGTGAATTGGCCATACTAAATTGCCCGTAGTGTTAGGTAAGGGGTAAATGTAGGGGTATGGGTGGGTTGCGATTTGGCGGGTCGGTGTGGACTTGTTGGGCCGAATGGCCTGTTTCCACACTGTAATCTAATGTAATCTAGTAATCTAATCTACTTCAGATGATTCTGATGTGCAGGATCAGAGTTTCAAAATCTTGATTTATGCCCAAGGTTTCACATCACTGGGTTTCCCCATTTCAATGCTGAAATGGAAATTAGGAGAGTATCACCACTAACTATGGGGAAAATTGGTACTAAACCATTGGTGCACTCAAGCCCTTGTCTGGATTGAATTTCGAATCTAAGGTGAAAAGAGATCCTACTGTATTACACAGTCTTGCAGAGCAGATGTAGGGTCAGATATTCTGCCTCTGGCCTAGATTTCAACAATACACAATTTGGGCAACAACACATCCTTTACCATTGTTTCCTTTCCTTTGTTCTGCTGTCCAGTGCATTAAGGTTGATGCAGACTTCCTGAATGAATGCTGTATGTTAACAAATATGTTTCCTCTGACACTGACAAGATTGCAGTTCTGGCTATAATCCCTCAACAGGTCCCTTAGAGAGTAGGAGTAATGATCTACTCATTCATCACTTTGGAATTGTGCATGCTAGAATATGATTGCTTTTGAGAACGGAGGAGTGGAGTCTGTGTATCAATGTCACGACGAGCCTTTTGTCTCATGTAACGGAGCGTTCTCTGTGTCCAACCATACACAATGCAGTTCAGCAGTCCCTGAGATGCAGCAGTGAATGCCTGGAGCAAAAATAAAGCAGCAAGATATGTTAAAATTAACATGTTTTTGTTTTCTTTTTTATTGTCACACAGTTGTCCCTCAATCTCTTTCCTTCCCCATGGCCCTTTTTGCAGTATCTCTCCTCCCAAACCTGTTTGTAGCATCTGCGAGGTCCTGCAATCGGTTTAGCTCAGTTGGCTGGTTTGTTGGTTTACAAAGTAGTGTGACGCCAATAGCATGGGTTCAATTCCCATCACTGGTTTGAGGTTACCATGAAGGGCTCTCTTTCTCAACTTTTTCCCTCGCCTGAGGTTTGATGGCCCTCAGGTTAAATCACCACCAGTTGCTTCTCTCTCGAATGAGAGAGCAGCTTCTGTGGTCTGGTAAGACTATGGCAACGCAACAAAACTGGTTCCCTGACCTGGAAATACCACTCTTCAACCTCAGGAGGTGTACAGCAGTCATTCTGCAAAAAGAGCACTATCTGATTTTCCTTCCTTCAGTTGGAGAACATTTATCTAGAACCTATGTGAAGTCACACAATGGATACTGAGCAAAATGGATAAGATTGAGCCTGTAGGGTGTTGCTAATTTCTGAAACACTTGGAATATAAAGAATTTCCTTTTAATGAATGTCCTGTTTTCAGTAGATGTCTTATGAAACATACTGATAATGCTTTCATTTGAAAGTAACACGTATACTTTCTAACATAGCATTGTGTTCATTAGGATATGGGCTATTGTTTGAGAAGTTTTCTATTTTAAGCATCTAGTATTGCCAAGATAGATCATCGAGTTAGGTACAAGAAAATCACTACACAATCCCAGATCAGATTCTACAACACTATTTGATACAGAGCAAGTGAGTTCTTCCTAAATTCCTGATCTATCATCTCTCAATCAACATCACTTTTCAACGAAGAAAAAGGTCATTATCTCCTTATGTTTGTGGGTTCTCCAGGAGTCGATTGGCTATAGCACTTTCCTACACAAGAACAACGACAGTTAGACCAAGAGCCTTTCCTGACCTAGTTATGTATGAGATGGATAAAGCATATTTTTATTTAGATCTGTTTCTATTGCTAGTTTCTTTTTCCCTGAAACGGATGCTTCCCTTTGACTCTTTACCCTCTCATCTTAGACCTATACACTCGAGATTTGAACTCCCACTACCTTTGCTATTCACCTTATCTATGCCCCTCATGATCTTTTAAACCTCTGTAAGATCACCCCTTAGATCCAACACAATAGGGACAAAGGTCCCAGCCTATCAAGCCTTTCCCCTATAACTCAAACCCTCCAATGCCAGTAAAATTCTTGTAAGTCTTTTCTGCACCCTTGCATTTTTTTTTCTTTATTCATTCACAGGATGAGGGCATTGCTGGCTGGGCCAGCATTTATTGCCAGAGGGCAGTTAAGAGTCAACCACATTGCTGGAGTCCCATGTAGGCCAGACCAGGTAAGGATGGCAGTCTCCTTCACTAAAGGACAATAGTGATCCAGATGGGGTATTCTGACAGTGGACTCATGGTCATCGCTAGATTCTTAATTCCACTTATAGAATATTATCCCTTATTTCAAAGGGGTTGAAGTAAAACAGTAGCGACGTTTTACTGGAGCTGTACAAGGTGCTGATCAGACCACATCTGAAGTACTGTGAGCAGTTTGGTCCCCTTTTTTAGGGAATTATTTCATTTGAAGGCAGTTCAGGGAAGGTTCACTAGGATGATCTCCACTATGGAAGTATTGTTTTATGAGCAAAGACTAAATAAGTTAGGAATTTACTCACTGGAGTCTTAAAGAATGAGGGGTGATCTCATTGAGCCATATAGATTCTTAAGGCTCTTGACAGGCTAAAAGCTGAGAGGATGTTTCCCCTTCTGGGACAGTATAGAACCACAGGGCACAGTCTCAGAATAAAATGTGCCAATTTAACAGAAATGAGGAATTTCTTCTTTCAGAGGGTTGATAGTCTTTGGAATTCCTTGCCACAGACAGCTATCAGGCAGAGTCCTTGTGTATAATTAAGAATGAGAGAGAGATATTCTTGATCAGTAGGGAAATCAAGGGTAACAGGGAAAAGGCGGGAGAGAGGGTGTGAGGAATGCTGGATCAGCCATAACCCTTTTGAATGGCGAAGCTGACTCGAGGGGCTGAACGGTCTACTCCTGTTACTATTTCTTATGGTCTTGTAGTTTCATTTAGTAAATGACTGGGATTTCAGATTTCAATTTGTTTTAAAACTGGTCTTGACCAAGATTGGAACTTAGGAACATAGCAGTAACAATAGGCTCTTGAACTTTTAGGTTATAGCTGATCATCTACCTCAACCTTGTGTTCCCACACTATCCTTATATCCCGTGATGTTCATTAGTAATTAGATATCTATCAATCAATCTCTGTCTTGAACTTAATGATTGAACTCCCACAGTCCTCTGGGGGATAGAATTCTAAAATGTTACCACCCTGTGACTGATGCGGTTCCTCCTCATTTTCAGTCCGAATCTTTTATTCTGAGAGTAGGTCCCCTAGTTCTAGACCCGACAGCCTGGGGAAACATCCTTTCTGTATCTTCAATTTTTGTAAATTTCTATGAGGTTGCCTTTTATTCTTCTAAACTCCAAAGAATACAAGGCCCAGTCTCCTCAATCTCTCCTCATAGGACAGTCCCACATCCCAGGAATCAGTCTGGTGAACCTCCACTGCACTCCCTTTATACCCCTAACTACATTCTTTCCTTCACAAGAGGACCTGAACAGAACACAATTCTCCAGGTGTAATCTCGCCAGTGTTCTACACAACTGAGGCAGGAATTCCTTACTTCTGACTCAAATCCTCTGGCAATAAAGGCTAACACTGCTTGTTAAACTTTCCAAACTGCTTGTTAAACCTGCTTGCTAGCTTCTAGTGAGTTATGAGCAAGCACACGTAAGTCCCCCCTTGGACATCAACATTTTCAAATCTCTCCCCATTGAAAAAATACTTGGCATCTTCATGCCTTCTACCAATGTAAATAACCTCACGCTTATGAACATTACATTCCATTTTCCATGTTCTTGCCCACTCATGTAACCCTGTCTAAATTCCCTTGAAGCTTCTTTGCATCCTCCTTACAAGTGTATTCCCACCAGGGTTTGTATCAACCGTTGACTTAGAAATATTATAACTGGTCCCTCATCCAAAAGATGCCTGCAGTTTTTCTATCATTGTCCCCATGTTTGCTGAATGAACTCACTGCATATCCAGCCTCTTTGGGTGGGTATCCATGATGTCTAACAACATTGAGCCCATGAAAGGAGCTGCATAGTTGACGTGTAACTGAGTCCAGGGTTTACTTGGCCATTCCCACAAATGTGGGGGAAGCTGTCAGTGATAATTTCTGTCCTTGCTGGCACTCTGGAGCACTGTCCTACCGATGTGGCTATGTCGGCATCCAGTCCTGGTCCCCAGATATACCTTCTCAGCAACATCTTCATTTTTGAAACTCTGGATGATCCTAGTGGAGTTTGAACAATATCCAATGGCGACCTTTGCTTGGGACAATCACTCTTGCTCCCCATGATGATATGCTGTCCTCTTCTGTGATATGGTCTCTCCGAGTCCAAAGACATTTGAATTCTCGTTGTGACAGTCCTTTGAGTTCCCCCATCACCACCAGCTGTTTCAGTTTATCCAGGATTGGATCTTCCTGAATCTTCAAAGTCTGATATAGTCAGCTGTGACTGGAAGTGTGTCCAGAAAATTTAAAACCATTATGGACTCATCCCGCGGCGGTGGTGTACCTGCCAGGAAGAGGCGGCTCAATGCTACTTGGCCTCCCAAATAGTGTTCCATCTTGTAACTATATGTACTTTGTGTTAGAGCCCATCACTGAATTTGGCCTGAAGCCATGGACGGCACTGCCTTGTCCTCTTTAGTAGCCCTAGCAGAGGTTTGTGGTCCTCAATTTTTACAAATTTACATCCATAAAGATATTGGTGGGACTTCCTGGCTCCAAATATGACAGCTAAACCTTCCCTCTCTATCTGGGCATATTTACGCTCTGCATTAGTTAGCTCAAGGGCTTGGCACTTTTAAATAGTTTTTCGTGCTAATTTTAAAAATATCAATTTATTGCTTTGATTTTGTTTTTTTGCCTGAAATTGATGTTTTGATGTTGTAGCAAACATTATCTTACTAACATTTGCTCATTGCCAACACCCTCCTCCCTCATTTACATGGGACTTTTTTCCATTCAGAGTTGGCCAACTCTGATCCAGAAGGTGCACTGCAGCAACTAACCAAGACTCCTTCAACAGCACCTTCCAAAACTGCAAACTCTATCACCTCAAAGAACAAGAGCAACAGATGTACGGAAGCACCACCACCTGCACATTTCTCTACAAGCCACACAATGTTCTGACCTGGAACTATATCACTGTTCCTTTATTGAAACTGGGTCCAACTCCTAGATCTCCTTTCCTAACAGCACCGTGGGTGCAACTACATCCCATGGACTACAAAGATTAAAGAAGATGGCTCACCATCCCCTTCTCGAGGCAATTAGGAATGGGCAATAAATGCTGGCCCAGGTAATGGCACTAACAAAAATAATTGTTTTAAATATTCTTCAAAGGAGGGAAGGGAATTAGCCTAGCCAGATTATATTAGAGTCATTCTACAGCAGCTAGTCATTCTGACAGTGAGAAAACTTATGAGAGAAAGATGTATTGCAACCCCCACCCCACCACCACCACCACTAAATATTGTTTTGAAAAGTTTACCTGTAAGATGTAGAGTACAGCATAAAGAGGAGGCGTGTCCATCGAGTTCAACAGCTTAACCATGGCCAGAATGGTTGCTAAAGCGAAAAAAACCATAAATAAAATCATTTAAAAACAAAAAAAGATAAATAATTATCACCTGTAGAATATTTGGCACCACCTTGCTTTCCTCATTTATTGATGATATTTTCGAACCTGTCAATCCTTATCTCATGATTCTATAATTGTAATATTTTATATTCATCCTTCTAGGGGGTGGCATGATGGCTGAGTGGTTAGCACTGCTGCCTCACAGTGCCAGGTACCTGGGTTCAATTCCAGCCTCAGACAACTGTCTGTGTGGAGTATGCACATTCTCCCCATGTCTGTGTGGGCTTCCTCCCACAATCCAAAGATGCACAGGTTAGGTGAATTAGTCAGGGGTAAATATAGAATAAAAGGGTAGGGGAATGGGTCTGGGTGGATTACTGTTCGGAGGGTCAGTGTGGACCTTTTGGGCTGAAGGGCCTGTTTCCACACTGTAGGGGCTATATGATTCTTCTACACTGCCATCATTACCCGCATCAATTTTTCCTTTTAAAATTATTTTCCAGGTTCTCAAACCTGCGGAACTTCCCTCTGGTTTGGAATGGTGGTAACCATGGAAAGAAGTTCTGCACCTTAATCCTAGCCTCACTCTTTCTCTCTCAAGTTTTCTCTCTGTCAGAATGACTAGGAGTTATAGTGTACCGAATATAATCTGGCTAAACTTACTGTCTTTGCTTCTAAGAGCAATCTTTGTAAAAAAAAAAAAAAAAAATTCTTCATGGGATCACTCTGTGGACCAACATTTATTGTCCTTCGCTAATTGCCTTGAGAAGGACGTTCCTCACAACCTTTGTGAACCTTTCCAGTGCACGGGATGTAGCTACACCCACAATGCTGTTAGGAAGGGAGTTCTAGGACTTTGACCCACTGACAATACATGAACAGTTCCTCCATACTCTGCGCTCTTGGGCTTCCCTTAATCTGAAACTTCAGGACCTTAAAACACAAGTGTGTGGTCACCATATCACTATTTTCTGATTTACCCTGTGCTGTCATTCACTCTTATTAACTTTGGTGGTGCACTGCCTTAAAGACCTAGATATTTAATGAAAAAGAGAATATAACCTCAATAGCATACTGTGCAAACAATGTTTTTGATTTCATGTATATTTCATGAAGGATTATTAATGGAGCCATCTGAGCTATATTGAAGTCTATTTAACACACATTTGCCCCTCTGGCAATTCTCTGCTCTAGCACATTTAGTTTAAGACTATCATTTGCAGAAGTAGTGGGCCATTGGACCCAACCAGTCCATTCTACCAGTCAATGAGATCATCTGATAATTCTGCACTTCACTTTTCCCCATATCCCTCAATCCCTTTACTGATTAACAATCTGTCAATTTCATCCTTGAGTATACTTAATGAACCAACTTCAACAACCCTCTGCGGTAAAGAATTCCACAGATTCACCACGCTAAGAGAAAGAAAATCCTTCCTCATCTCTGTCTAAATGGGTGACTCCTTCCTTTGAGATTATTCCCTTTGGTTCCAGATTTCTTATAAGGAGAAGCAATCTCTCCACACCTATCCTGTCAAGACCCCTAAGAATCTTGTATGTTTCAATAAGGTCTCTCATTCATTTAAACTCCAGTGAATATAGGCCCACCTTACTCAATCTTCCTTCATTGGAAAGTTCCTCTGTACCTGATATCAATTTAGTGAATCTTTATTGGACTGCCTCATATGGCAGTACAGAGGAACCTCGATTATTGGAATGAGAAGGGCGGGTACTATTTCGTTCGGATAATTGATTATTCGGTTAATTGATTCAATGCCTCTTCTCTGAGGCTTGGAGTTTTTTGAAGTTTCCTTTTTCCTCGCTCTGCCTGCCTTGCTCCCTCTCTCTGACTCAGGGTTTGTTTCTGAGCAGACACACACTTGTAAGGGACCTGCAGCTTTGCTGAAGCATCGCCCCATCCCCCTCACCCGCATCAGTTCAATGGAATTGAAACAGCAAGCACTTGCTAAGTCCACTCCCTGTTCAGAAGACTAGACAGCAGCACGCTGCACCTGAGCCCCCCCCCCCCCCCACCCCATCTGCCCCCACCTACCGTCTGACCCTGCTGCCCTGTGCAACACCACCCCGTCCAATATGTACAGGGCAATGTTGGAGAGATTTTCTGGGGAGGAGGAGTGTAGGGTTCATTCCTGTGTAGAACTCCAGGGTAAGTGGTGGGAGTGGGGGGGCAGAGAGAGGGGGTGGGAGGTCAGTCATTTGGAGACGGTGTCTGGGCTCCCATCAATGTCCAAGACTGTTCTCAGCAGCATTTCAGTAAGCCAAGTTCATTTTTTAATCATTGCAAACAAAAGACGTGATCAGTGTTGGAAACACTGTTGGAAACTGTAATGTTTCTATCAGGACCTTGAGATCTTCTTCGGATAATCCAAAGTTCAGATAATCAAGATTTGGATAATTGAGGTTCCTCTATATATCTTTCATTTAAAGAAAGGGACCAAATTACTTGTTGAACCTGGATACTAGCTTTTTTGGTTTATACACTAGGTGACCCAAATGTTCCTTTTTTGTAGCTTTCTGCAGTCTTTGTTCATTTAAATAATATTCAGCTCCTCTATTCTTCTTGACAAAGTGCATAACCTCAAATTTTCCCACATTATATTCCATTTGCCAAATTGTTACCCCCGTCACTTAATTTGTCTGTATCCCTTTGTAGTCTCCTTATGCCAGCTTCACCACTTGCCTCCCACCTATTTTTGTGTCAACCCAAACTTGGCAACATATTTTCTTCTGTCATCCAAGTCATTAATATACTTTGCAAATATTAGTGGCTCCAGCACTGATCTCTCTGATGCTCCACTAGTTATGGGTTGCCATCATAAAAATGTCTCCTTATTCCCACCTATCTTCTGTTAGTTGGCTAATCCTCTATCTGTGCTAATACCTCCAAAACCGTAGGTGCTTTTGAATTAGCTTATGTTCAGTACTTTATCAAATGCCTTTTGGAAATCCAAATATATTAAATCCACAGCTTTTCCTTTATGTATCCTGCCTGTTCCCTCCTTAAAGAAGTACAATAAATTTGTCAGTATTGACTTCCCCTTCATGAGCCCATGCTGATTCTATTTGACTCTAATAGGTTTCTAAATGCTCTACTATTACATCCTTTATAATATATCCTGTCCTAGTTATCTGTAGGGATTAACGACGGTTTACTAATCCTCTGGAACTTTTCCAGAGTCTTAGGCAGGCTAAAACACACGATTCATGTGGTATCATTTGGTGCAATTTAAATAGTTGAATAACTGTGACAGCGCCAGGCACCCAGGTATTTTTCAGCCTCGGGCAACTATCCATGTAGAGTTTGCACACTCTCCCTGTTTCCGCGTGGGTTTCCTCCAGGTGCTCCGGTTTCCTCCCATGGTCCAAAGATGTGCTGGATAGGCGGATTAGCCAAGCTAAATTGCCCATAGTGTGCATGCTTATGGGTCAGTCATGGGAAATTACAGGGATAGGGTAGGAGGGTGTATCTGGGAGAGATGCTCTTCAGAGGGTCCGTGTGGACCCAAATTGCCTGCTTCCAACAGCGGGGATTCAATGAATTGAGCAATGTGCCCACCACCCTCTACTTTGGTTCATTATCACATCCACAGAGTCACACAGAGCACCTGGTTAGAGTGTGGTTAGACTCTACTAACCTGGTCCCCAACAGAACAGAAAAGCTGTGGGATAGAGGAAGATTCTCCTCTCAATCATGCTGATCTTTGCCCATTGCTGGTCTCCGAGAAATCCAGTCAAAGTTACTAGTTTCTTATAGAGGATCCGGGTTTTAATTAGAAGAATCTGCAGAGATGAATGGAAAAAATTAAGAACTGCCAAGTTAATTAGTCTTTAGATGATTAGTCACCATGATTCTGACAAACGTTTAAAAGTGTTATAACATTTTAGTCAAACAATGGCCTATTATTATAAAGTTATAGAACTGTACAGTAGAGAAACAGACCCTTCGGTCCATATTGACCAGATATCCTAAATTAAGCTAATCCCATTTGCCAGCATTTGGCCCATATCCCTTTAAACCCTTCCTGTTCATGTACCCATCCAGGTGCCTTTTAAATGCTGTAATTGTACCAACTTCTACCATTTCCTTTGGCAGCTCATTCCACACATGCACCACCACCTCCATGAAAGGGTTGCCTCTTAAGTCCCTTTTAAATCTTTCCACTCTCACCTTAAACCGTTGCCCTCTAGTTCTGGATTCCCTTACCCTGGGAAAAAGACCTTGGCTATTCACCCTATCTATGCCAATCAAGGTCACCCTTAGTTAGAGACAAAAAAACTGCAGATGCTGGAATCTGAGGTGAACAAGCAGGAGGCTGGAAGTGCACAGCAAGCCAGG
Organism: Chiloscyllium plagiosum; assembly: GCF_004010195.1. Taxonomy (NCBI): domain Eukaryota; kingdom Metazoa; phylum Chordata; class Chondrichthyes; order Orectolobiformes; family Hemiscylliidae; genus Chiloscyllium; species Chiloscyllium plagiosum. Next base: position 14,200,642 of record NC_057734.1, read on the forward strand.
CAGCATCAGGAAATGGAAAGGTCAACATTTCAGGTATAACCCTTCTTCAGGACTCTCAGCCTCCAACGCTCCAGGGAAAATAGCCATACCCTACTCAGCCTCTCCCTCTAGCTCAAACCCTCCAATCTTTGCGATATTCTTGTAAATCCTTTTTGAACCCTCTCAGGTTTCATAACATCCTTCCTACAGCAGGGAGACCAGAATTGAATGCAGTACTCCAATAGTGGCTTAACCAATGTCCTGTACAACCGCAAGATGACCTCTCAACTCCTATACTCAATGCACTGACCAATAAAGGCATGCATACCAAACTTCTTCTTCACTATCCTATCTACCTATGACTCTACTCTTAAGGAACTATGAACCTGCATTCCAAGGTCTTTGTTCAGCAACACTCCCCACGACCTTACCATTAAGTATAAAAGTCCTATCCTGATTTGCCTTACCAGAATGCAACACCTTACATTTATCTGAATTAAACTTCATCTGCCACCCCTCAGCCCACTGGCCCAACTGATCAAGGTCCCATTATACTTTGAGGTAACCTTCTTGGTGTCATCTGAAAACTTAAAATCCATCCCTATTATGTTTACGTGCAAATCATTTATATAAGTGACAAAAGGTAGTGCACCCAGCACCGATTCTTGTGGCACACCACTGGTCACAGGCCTCCAGTCTGAAAAACAACCCTCCACCACCACCTTCTGTCTCCTACCTTTGAGCCAGTTCTGTATCCAAATGGCTAGTTCTCTCTGTATTCCACTTGATCTAACCTTGCTAACCAGTCTATCATGCAGAACCTTGTTGAGTACCTTACTGAAGTCCATATAGATCACATCCATCACTCTGCCTTCAACAATCTCAAAGCCTATTTAATCTAATTAATACAGCATGTAAAAACAGCCTCTTATTTTTAAGGACCTGTTGTTCTGCAAGTTGAGAATGATCAACCTCTGGATCTAGTGCATGCACAATTCCTGACAGAAATAACGAGAAACATCTCTACTTTAGGTATATACTATGGATAACAAACCAGACATTGTGGGTACTCAAGCAAGGTCTGCATGAAAGCCAAAGACTGAAAAGTCAAGAATGCCAGTCAGGCAAAGCTCTCAGGGCAATTTAACAATATCAATGCCATTGACTGGAAGAAGTCCAATTAGCTTTGTGATCTGGGCTTAGATAAATATTGTGTTAGTATTATTTATATTCATTGTTTATACTGATAGTAATATTTACCTTTAAGTCAAGAAATTTATAATGAGCCCAATGGCAAATCTTCCTTTCATCAGTACCAAATATGCAAACAAGAAAAAGTTATTTGACTAAAGGAATAGCAGAACATGTCACCAGAAGTTCAGTCAAAGAATTATGTTTTAAAGGAGCAACTTAAAAAGTGGAGAAAATTAAAAATCGCACAATGCCAGGTTATAGTCCAACAGGGTTATGTGGAAGCACTAGTTTTCAGAGTGCTGCTCCTTCATCAGGTGGTTATGAAGCAGGACCACCTGATGAAGAAGCAGCGCTTTGAAAGCTTGTGCTTCCAAATAAACCTGTTGGACTATCAGCTCGCGTTGTGCGATTTTTAATTTTGTCCACCCCAGTCCAACACCGGCTTCTCCAAATGTAGCAGTTAAAGGAAAAATTCTAGAACTTCCAGATGAGGCAACTGAAAGCATGGTGGAATAGGATAATCAAGATGAATTTAGTCCCAGTCAATGTTGCCTTTGCTTTTGTCAACCATAGCAGCACTGGTAATGCTGCAATTAGCCTCAGTAGCCTTCATCAAAAGGAGGTAAAGAATCCAACAGATTGATCCTTTGCCCAGTGTTTTCTCTAGAAGCATGGGTCAAGCTGATTTGTGATACCTTAGTCGTCAAGTATCCCACAATCATTCAGCATCAAGCATCACATATGGTCAACTGGGTGAAATGCAAAAGTGGAACTGAATGTGAAAATTAGCTAAAAACAAATCAAAATAAACATAGCAGTACAATCACTAACCAGTACAACTTACGACATCTCAACATTATAAATTTAACCCTATTATTTTCTGTATTTAGAAAAAAGGAGCTAAGCATTCTTTTAAAATTATACATCCAAACTACATTTGCATCCACACTCATTCTTTACCCCACCTACTTTTAACCACCACAGGTTGCAAAATGTTTAAATTTAGTCAATTAAAAAAATCCCTTTCAAGGAAATGAAGTGGAGGAAGGCTGGTTAAAGCTGGTCTATTTTCCAGCATGAAGTGGTGAGGTTATGTGATGTTAGTGTTGAATCAGCAGCTGAGTCAGGAGATCTTGGGTTCAAATTCCACTCCAAAAATAATCAGCTTCATCTAAACAGTTATTCTAGTGCAATAATAAAATACTTTGCATGCTTTATATTTCACAGTCCTATTTTATGTGGATGTGCTGGAGGATTGGACAGTGGTCATTGTACCGAAAGCAGACAGAGGCAATCAAGGTATTTACAGGTAAGTCTGTTTAATGTCTGTGTTATGAAAAAAGAATTAAGCCTTTAGTTCATTCTGAAGTTACTATATATCTAGATAAATTACTTAGGGGCAGTTAGCGTGGATATCAATAGGTTGATGGCCAGCCTTGTAGAATTCTTTGAGGAGGTTACTGGGAATAATGTTATTTTAGACAGATGATAGACCTTTGACAAGATACCACATGGCAATTAATACAGAAAATAGAGAGTGGAGTCAAGGTAAGGAAGAGAAAATTTAATTAAAAACTGTTTACACAGGAGGAGGTTGGAAGAGAATACTGCTGTCCCACAAAAACTCAGTTCGGAGGCCACTGCATAAATTAACAATTCAAATGTAGGCCGACAGGGAATAATGTTGAAATTGCAGGTTATACCGAAATAGGAAGGATGTTGAATTCACTAAAAGACTAATAAAAGCAAATGTATGCTGACAAAGAGGAGGAGTGAACTATGATGTGGCAATGGGTTTCAGTGATGTTAAGTGTGCAACAATAAAAATTAATGGAATTTTGTTGTCATTCTCATATTGCAAGACTGTAATTTTAGTGTTATGAAAAACCAAATAAATTTAGTGGATGAAACAAAATCAGAAATTGCTGGAAAAACATAGTAGGTTTGGCAATATCTGCGGAGAGAAAGCAGATCCAATGTTTTGGGTCCAATGACCCTACTTCAGAACAACTTGAAGTTGTTAAACTTCTTTTCTATTTTGTTTCTGATTTCCAGCATTCTTTGTTTTTTTAATTTGGTGGAAAGGTTCACAGAACCTTGAAGGCAATACCACAGGTTAATGAGTTTGAAAAAAAAAACCCATGAAAGTCAAAGTCTTATCAGAAGAAGATTGAGTATAATTACTGAGAAGTGATGCTGAGCACAAACAAAACTTCTGTGCCACGTTGGGTTCTATAACATAGGGTGGATATTGATCAAGATGTGAGGTTATGGACTTTCTTCATGTTTGAGAGAGGAACTATGTCACTGTTTAAGACTGGATGGGACAGGTGGTCAAAGGAAAAGAAAAATTATGACCTGGGAAGTGGACACATAAATAGTATTTAGTCTACTTGCTGATCTGAAAATGAACTTTGACCCTTTTTTTGTTGGGCTGAGTAGTCATGCCCATGTATGCAGAATAAAGGGAGAATCACAGCATGAAGCTATCAAGTCACTTTGGGTGGCTCGTGAGGAAGAGGTATCTACCGCCAGTTACATCAGCTAATTAACAGGGGAGGAAAATCTAAAATGGAGGAGGGGCATCTCAACATAAAGTAAATCTGTAACCTTACCACAAGTCCAAGTAATGTAAAACAGAAGGTAATGAGGAGGATGATGGTTCTGTACAGGTACACACTATAACATGCATTCTCATGGGCATTAACATAACTACTGTTTGGTTTCAGCACTCCAGTGTGAAGGAGGAGGCACCTGTGATGGAACAGAGAAGAGAAACATCAACCTCTGCCCCTCTAACCTTTGACCCTGACCTAGAATAGAATACAGAGATAAGCAGACAGCAATATAATTGCAAAGGCAATTTTTCAATGAGTGAATTAACAACTTGATGACTTCAGGTCACACCAATCACCTGGTGCAATGATGAGTCAGCTGGATTCAAATCAGCTAATTCAATAAAGTTGAAAGATTGAAACTGTGACATTAATGCTCAATAATCCACATGCAATTTAGTTTATCCAGTTACTTCTGTGAGTCATTCTTTAAAACATATCGTGCAGATTGCTGGGGTTGGGTTTAGAGACAGAGAGACAAGGAACAAGAATAGGCTATTAAGGCCTACAAGCCCTCAGCCATTCAATATAATCATGGCTGATCACTTATTTCAATGCCATACTCCTGCTTTCTTCTCATGCTCTTTGATGTTTTTACAATCTAAAACTTTACACATCTTTTTCTTAAATATGTTCAGAAGCCTCCACTGCCCTCTGTAGTAGGAAATTCCACAGCTTCATTACGCTTTGAGTGAAGTAATGTTTCCTCATCTCAGGCCTATGGTCTATCCCGAAACTGTATCCCCTGGTTCTAGACACTCCAACCAGGGAAAACATCTGCCTTGTGTGGTTTGTGTATGTTACTCCTCTTACATGGGGGATTCAACTCTGAGGATCAACCCATAGTTTGTAGTTGTTCAATGGTGGCCTGGAGATAGCATGACAGCTTCTAGTGATCAGAAATATAACTGGAAGTCAGCAACCAGCCTGGGTGTCAAGTCCTTACCTGGATTTGGCTCCTTACTCGGGAGCCAGAGCCTTCCCAGGAAGGAATTAGCTACCTATTCAGAAGTCAAATCATCTGCTTGTGTTGCTGAAAATGCACCAATTGCAACAACATAAACATTCATCTATGTAGCACATTTAACATAGTTAAATGTCCCAAGGTATTTTACAGAAGTAATTGTCAAACAAAAATTTACATCAAGCCACATAAGACAATATTCACTCAGGTAAGAAAAGTTTAGTCTGTGTGGAGTTGCACATTCTCCCCGTGTCTGTGTGGGTTTCCTCCGGGTGCTCTGGTTTCCTTCCATAATCCAAAGATGTGCAGGTAAGAAAAGTTTAGTCTGTGTGGAGTTGCACATTCTCCCCGTGTCTGTGTGGGTTTCCTCCGGGTGCTCTGGTTTCCTTCCATAATCCAAAGATGTGCAGGTTTGGTGAATTGCCCATGGTGTTCAGGAATGTGTAAGTTAGGTGCATTAGCTTGGGGTAAATGTAGAGTAATAGATTTGGGGAATGGGTCTGGGTGGATTACTCTTTGGAGGGTCAGTGTTGACTTGATGGGCCGAAGGGCGTGTTTCCACACTGTAGGGATTCTATGATTCTAGTCAAGGGGTAGAATTTAAGGAGCACCTTAAAGGAGGAGAGAGAGAGAGATAGATCTAGGGAGGGAATTCAACATTTTAGGGTCCAGGCAAGTATAGACATGACCACAATGTTGGAACAATTTAAATCACAGGGAAAGAAGACAAAACTACATGGTAGAGGTAGATGTTGCCAGTTGTGATAATAAAGATGATATGGATGGGCATCAAAACGTTGCAAGTTATTAATAACACCACAAGGCAACAACATTGAGGTTTACGTTACTTACAAATTACTGAGGTTAGCATAACAGGTATATCCATTTCCAACACAAAACACAGGCACCATCAGGAGGAGAGGAATCGAACTGCAAGAGAAAATCTCAACAATGTCAATAAGTGAAAGCCATTCTTCAACTAGCTATAAGGATCCTAACCAAAGTAACTTTCAGGCGGCTTCAATCTGCTTCCTCTTGAAAGTTAACAGCCTCCATAAAAACCAGCACAAACTACACATGCTCCCAATTGAGTCAGCTGTCTAACCTCAAGTAAGAAACTGATAGTAAATGGGAAAGAGGTACAGGGAACCTTGATTATTCAGCATTCGATTATCCAAATATCAAATTATCTGGCAAGATGGCAAGGTCCTGATGGTTGGCTAAACTATGTTATCTGGCATTCAATTATCCTGAATTCGATTACCCGAACGAAATACTCCCCGCCTGTGTCCTTTGGATAATCGAGGTTCCTCTGTATTGGGAAGATAATTACAATTAGTAACTTGATATTATTCTTGGTGCCTTTAATAATCTTCAACAGCAGATCAAGAGAAACAAATGTATGTGGGAAAAATGAATTTCTATTTCGGAAGCAACAAGTAGACATCTGGTATGTCTCATTCAAATTTCCATCTTACTCAGAAACTAGATTCATGTTACTCATTGCAGCAGGTTCTGCCTGAAGCAGGGTTGCATCTGCTGCTGTAACAACAGCAGGTGATATTCCAATGATATTACAATTTCTACAATTAAGAATTCTGTGGGAAGATAGGGAGATGATTGCTGGGCCCCTTGCTGAGATATTTGGATCATCGATCGTCACAGGTGAGGTGCCAGAAGACTGGAGGTTGGCTAACGTGATGCCACTCTTTAAGAAAGATGGTAAGGAATAACCAGGAACTTCTGACCTGTGAACCTGGAGGGAATCCTGAGGGACAGGACTAACATGTATTTGGAAAGGCAAGGACTGATTAGGGATAGTCAACATGGTTTTGTGCGTGGGAAATCATGTCTCACTAACTTGATTGAGTTTTTTGAAGAAGTAATGAAGAGGATTGATGAGGGCAGAACAGTGGACATAATCTATATGGATTTCAGTAAGGCCTTCGACAAGGTTCTGCATGGTTGACTGGTTAGCAAGGTTAGATCTCATGGAATACAGGGAGAATTATCCATTTGGATAGAGAACTAGCTCAAAGATAGGAGACAGAGGGTGGTGGTGGAGGGTTGATTTTCAGACTGAAGGCCTGTGACTAGCGGCATGTCAGAAGAATAGGTGCTGGGTCCACTGCTTTTTGTCATTTACATAAATGATTTGAATGTGAACATAAGAGGTATAGTTATTAAGTTTGCAGATGACACCAAAATTGAAAGTGTAGTGGACAGCAAAGAAGGTTACCTCAGAGCACAACAGGATTCTGATCAGATGGGCCAATGGGCCAAAGAGTGGCAGATGTAGTTTAATTTAGATAAATGTGAGGTGCTGCATTTTGGAAAAGCAAATCTTAGCAGAACTTATACGCAAATTGTAAGGTCCTGGGGAGTGTTGCTGAACAAAGGGACCTTGAAGTGCAGGTTCATAGTGCCTTGAAAGTAGAGACGCAGGTACATAGGATAGTGAAGAAGGCATTTAGTATGTTTTCCTTTATTGATCAATGCATTGGTTATAGGAGTTCGGAGGCCATGTTGAGGCTTTACAGGATATTGGTTAGGCCACTTCTAGAATATTTTTTGCAATTCTGGTTTCTCTCCTATAGGATGTTGTGAAATTTGAAAGGGTTCGGAAAAGATTTACAAGCATGTTGCCAGGATTGGACGGTTTGAGCTATAGGGAGAGGCTGAATAGCCTGGGGGTGTTTTCCCTGGAGCATCGGAGGCTGAGGGGTGACCTTATAGAGGTTTATAAAATCTTGAGGGACATGGAGGGCTGCCAGAGGAAATGGTGGATGCTGGTACGATTACAACATTAAAAAAAGGCAAACAAATGGGTACATGAGTAGGAAGGGTTGAGAGGGATATGGGCCAAGATTAATTTAGGATGTCTGGTCAGCATGATGAGTTGGACTGAAGGGTGTGTTTCCATGCAGTACATCTCTATGACTCTATGAAGCACACTGTTTAGGTGTGGAGAGAGCTTCATCTAGAATTCTGTAACAGTTAACCTACAGCTCCCTCTGGTGGCTCCAAGTTTGAAAATGTTAAACATAAAATGCCCCAAGGTATTTCCTAAAACATTTTACACCAATCCATTTAAAATATATCAGAAGAGGTGAACAAAAGCTTGGATTTATGGAGTGACTTAAAAAATGACACAGAAGTAGAAAGGCAGAGAGTTTTTTGAAAAGAATTCCAGGACTAGATTCTGAGCAGTTAAAGGTACACCCACCAATTCTGGAATATGCAATAGCAGGCTTGTAAGAGGCCAGAATTAGAGGAACATAGATATCTCAGATGGCTTTTGGTCTGTGAGACCAACTCGGCTTGCCTTGTGATTCAGTTTTCCCCAGCACCCTGCAGGTGTTCTCTCCTCAGATAATTATTCAATTTTCTTTGGAAACCAACAACTCGATCTACTTCCACCACAATCTCAGTGCATGCCTGATCCTTTTGAATCACTGCATTAAAAATATCATTTTTCTTGTGACATGTCTAATTCTTTTACAATTCACCCTGAATCTGTGTCATCTGGTTTTTAACCTTTCCACCAATGGGAACAGTTTCTCCCTAACTCCTCTATCCAATCCCCTTCATGATTTTGATCACCTCTCAGCCATACATTTAGAGAACGACACAAGCTTCTCCAATCTAAACACACAAGTGAAGACTCTCAACCCTGGAAGTATTCTTGTAATTATTTTCTATACCCAATGCCTTCACATTTGTCCAAAAGACTGGTGCCCAGCATGTGACACAGTACTTCAGTTGAACTTGAATTTATGTTTTATCATAACTTCCTTGCTTTTGTACTCTGTGCCCCTGTTTATAACATCCAAGATGTCTGAGGTTTTATTAATCACTTTCTCTCAGGAGAAACATAAGGCAGTGACTTCTGGAGAAAAGTGTAAAGGGCACCTGGTGAGAAAAAGACTGGGGAGTGTCTGCACTGTCCTTAATAAGTAAATATCGGTGCGTTCACACATGGGGCACAGATGCTTTAGAGAGGTGACTAAAACCCATGGATCCCAGTAGAGAGTCAGCATGGTCAAAGATGAGGGCGACTGGCAAAAACAACGAATGTACACGTTACCTGGACAAGATTAATACGATCCTGCTCAGTCTGCTACTGCTTTCAGTTGGCTTCTCGAAATAGAATAAAAATAAGGGATCACAAGCCATAACATCAACCAAGACAATTGTGAAGTTTTTCAAAAAGCTATAACTTTTGAAATCTTACAATGCAAGAAATGTGATAAAATTTCAAAATAAAAGCATAAAATTATGAACAGCAATGGTTCATTATATTATCCAGGCAGCTGCAAGCAAAACAGAATTAGCTTCTCTTGATTGGACAGTACCTGTTGTGGTAGAATATGTTGTTATTGAACAGTACAGCAAATTGAAAGGCCAAACAGCCTACTTCAATTTTTTCGGCATTGTGCCACTCTGACTAGGAAAATGCATTTGATTCCAGCTTGTGCTGCATTAGTTCATTTCAGCCAGCTGGTAGATGGGGAACTACAATAATTTTTTAAAATCCCACTAAAAGAGGAGAAATTTATCAGGGGTTCTCACGCCTCATCACCAGTGCTGGAAAAGAGCATGATTGTTGGCATCTGATTATAACAGGATCACAATTGTTTTCTCAGTTAAATAGCCTACCAGATACATTCATTGGGTGTTCATCTGGGAGTGGTGCCAGAGATGGGGCAGGTTCGCCACGAAACGAAATCAGTAGCTTTAGGAGAGGAGAGCAGGGAAGTAACGAGAAATATCCCTTGCTGTTTAACTGTACAAACTGTTCCAATCTCACCTGTCATTTCAGCATTAAATGTTACTAAGATACACTAATAGCATGGATGTGAAATTATAAAACGTATAGTTTCATAAGAGGTTGCTCAGCCATCTTACAGTACAGGTGCAAATGCTTCATTAGGAATTTACTGCCAGAATCCCATCCCAACATTAGGACGACTTAAGTTTTAGACTGATTTTCCTGACATTGAACTGATGCTGGTAAAATGTTTTTAAAATACATTTATGCAGAGGAACACGAGTACTGAATTGGATATAAGATTAGATTTTAATTATTTTCTCTGACATATCTTTCCAGATACCAGACTTAAAACAGATAAGAACTCTGTTTATCGTTCCTCCCATGATGAGGGAGGAATTGTGCTTCTGTTTCAGAGGGAGAGCTAAAGACACAGCTGCCCAAAATTTCACCCCAGATGGCAATAAAAATAAAATGATCTGGAAGGGAATTCTCACTTGCCAAGTGATCAGATATTGAATATGCCAAAGACAGAGTGGACTGAACCCTGTGGACAATGAGATTTTCAGATTTGATCCCTGGTTTATGATGTTAGCTGGTCTGGCTCAATCTGGCTTTCAATAGGCAAGTTACAAGTGGCCCCTGGAACTGAATTATGCTTGCGATCATTGTTGGGTAGTGCACATATGTGAGTCTGCTTGAGCTGATGCTCCCACAGTTGAATAGCAAGAGCTAGGCTCACACACAAATAATGATCACCCAGGGTGAGTTTCCATTTGGTGTAAGCCAGTGTTTTTAGAGAGCAGAGGGGAATTAATAGTTTAAATCCCACCTGTAAAAGTTCACCTTCATAAAATAGAATTAATGTTTCAAACACAATGATACAATTTGAATGGAGGAGGGCTTCCCAAGTGGGAGTCACAAGCGAGGTTGCAAACTCAGACATTAGTTCCAAGGCAGCAATGGTCACCAGGGAGCTTGACTTGAGTTATAACAACCATATCCTACACTATCAGACAAGCCCCCACTTACACAGAATTCCCCCCAACTCTTAAAGATCTCCCCACAAATCGCACTTTTGGTTTGTGATGTTTACTTGTCTCAAAATGGGATCAGAATAGGACATGGTTTGGGTACCATTGGAGTCAGGGGGCAGCATAGTGGTTCAGTGGTTAGTACTGCTGCCTCACAACACCAGGGACCCAGGTTCGATTCCAGCCTCGGGTGACTGTCTATGTGGAGTTTGCACGTTCTCCCTGTATCTGCGTGGGTTTCCTCTGGGTGCTCTGGTTTCCTCCCACAGTCCAAAGAGGTGAAATGGCCATGTTAAATTGTCCATAGTGTTCATGGATGTATAAGCTAGGTGTATTAGTCGGGGAAATGTAGGGTAATAGGTCTCGGTGGGATACTCTTCGGAGTGTCGGTGTGGACTTGTTGGGCCAAATATTCTGTTTCCTCACTGTAGGGATTCTCCTATTCTCCCTGGCAGTAATTTTGAGAATCACTCACCAGGCGAGATGTGTTGTTCATCACTGCATGGATTCTTGACTTAAGATCCCTGTACAGGCACCAGGTATAGTTCAAGGTGTAGCAAAAAGATGAGATATATAGCACCTGTAATACAGAGTATGCAGCATTACAACAGGAAATTATTTATTGCCTCATTACCTAGTTGCTGTTTTGGTACTGCAAGTTCTGATATAGATGTTTCCATTTGTGGGGTAGACGAAAACTAACTACCATAAGTATCAGGTAGTCACTAATTATTCTAAGAGGGAATTGAAGAGAAACTCTTTAACCCAAGGAGCAACTAGAAACTAGATAAGCAAATAAGGGAGAAATAAATAGACTTCATAGATGTGGTTGTGAGTGGTGGAGTGGGAGGATGCTCATATAGAATCATAAAGTCATAGAGATGTACAGCATGGAAACAGACCCTTCGGTCCAACCTGTCCATGCGGACCACATATCCCAACCCAATCTAGTCCCACCTGCCGGCACCCAGCCCATATCCCTCCAAACCCTTCCTATTCATATACCCATCCAAATGCCTCTTAAATGTTGTAATTGTACCAGCCTCCACCACTTCCTCTGGCAGCTCATTCAATACACGTACCACCCTCTGCATGAAAAAGTTTCCCCTTAGGTCTCTTTTATATCTTTCCCCTCTCACCCTAAACCTATGCCCTCTAGTTCTGGACTCCCCGATCCCAGGAAAGAGACTTTGTCTATTTATCCTATCCATGCCCCTCATAATTTTGTAAACCTCTATAAGGTCA
>NC_057734.1:14214476-14222296 GCF_004010195.1 Chiloscyllium plagiosum
GATTCTTGTTATCTCATTTCTGAAGGCTTCCCATTTTCCAGCCGTCCCTTTACCTGCGTACATCTGCCTCCAATCAGCTTTCAAAAGTTTTTTTAGATTAGATTACTTACAGTGTGGAAACAGGCCCTTCGGCCCAACAAGTCCACACCGACCCGCCGAAGCGCAACCCACCCAGACCCATTCCCCTACATTTATCCCTTCACCTAACACTACAGGCAATTTAGCATGGCCAATTCACCTACCTGCACATTTTTGGTCTGTGGGAGGAAACCCACGCAGACACGGGGAGAATGTGCAACTGCACACAGTCAGTCGCCTGAGGCGGGAATTGAACCCGGGTCTCTGGTGCTGTGAGGCAGCAGTGCTAATCACTGTGCCACCATGCCGCCCACAGTTCTTGCCTAATACCGTGAAAATTGGCCTTTCTCCAACTTAGAACTTCAACTTTTAGATCTGGAGTATCCTTTTCCATCACGATTTTAAAACGAATAGAATTATGGTCGCTGGCCCCAAAGTGCTCCCCCACTGACACCTCAGTCACCTGCCCTGCCTTATTTCCCAAGAGTAGGTCAAGTTTTGCACCTTCTCTAGTAGGTACATCCACATACTGAATCAGAAAATTGTCTTGTACGCACTTAAGAAATTCCTCTCCATCTAAACCTTTAACACTATGGCAGTCCCAGTTGATGTTTGGAAAGTTAAAATCCCCTACTATAACGACCCTATTATTCTTACAGCTGACTGAGATCTCCTTACAAGTTTGTTCCTCAATTTCCCTCTGACTATAGGGGGTCTATAATACAATCCCAGTAAGGTGATCATCCCTTTCTTATTTCTCAGTTCCACCCAAATAACTTGCCTGGATGTATTTCCAGGAATATCCTCCCTCAGCACAGCTGTAATGCTATTCCTTATCAAAAACGCCACCCCCCTCCTCTCTTGCCTCCCTTTCTATCCTTCCTGTAGCATTTGTATCCTGGAACATTAAGCTGCCAGTCCTGCCCATCCCTGAGCCCTGTTTCTGTAATTGCTATGATATCCCAGTCCCATGTTCCTAACCATGCCCTAAGGTCATCTGCCTTCCCTGTTAGGCCCCTTGCATTAAAATAAATGCAGTTTAATTGATCAGTCCTACCTTGTCCCAGCCTGCCCTGACTGTTTGACTCACTTCTGTTCTGAACTGCACCAGTCTCAGAATGATCTCTTCTCTCACTATCTCCCTGGATTCCCCCCCACCTTACTAGTTTAAATCCTCCCAAGCAGTTATAGCAAATTTTCCTGCCAGTATATTAGTCCCCTTCCAATTTAGGTGCAATCCGTCCTTCTTGTACAGGTCACTTATACCCCAAAAGAGATTCCAATGATCCAAAAATGTGAATCCTTCTCCCATACACCAGCTCCTCAGCCATGCATTCATCTGCTCTATCCTCCTATTCCTGCCCTCACTAGCTCGTAGCACTGGGAGTAATCCAGATATTACTACCTTTGAGGACCTCCTTTTTAAATTTCTGCCTAACTCTCTGTAATCACCCTTCAGAATCTCAACCTTTTCCCTTCCAATGTCGTTGGTTCCAATGTGGACAATGACCTCTTGCAGGCCCCTCTCCCCCGTGACAACATTCTGCACCCTCTCTGAGACATCTTTGATCCTGGCACCAGGGAAACAACACACCACTCTGCTTTTTCTCTGCTGGAAACAGAAACGTCTGCCTATACCTCGGACTACAGAATCCCCTAACACAATTGACCTCTTTGCAGCCGACGTACCCTTCGTTGCATTAGAGCCAGTCTCAATATCAGAAACTTGGCTGTTTGTGCTTTGTTCCCCTGAGAATCCATCACCCCCTACATTTTCCTAAACAGCATACCTGTTTGAAATGGGTATATCCACAAAAGACTCCTGCCCTGGGTGCCTACTTCTCTTACCCTTCCTGGAGTTAACCCATCTATGTGACTGTATCTGAGATTTTCCCCCCTTCCTATAACTGCCATCCATCACATACTGTTGCTGTTGCAAATTCCTCATTGCTTCTATCTGTCTCTCCAACCAATCCACTCGATCCGATAAGATTTGCATCCAACAGCATTTATGGCAGATATAATCCGCAGTAACCCTTAAACTCTCTTTAAACTCCCACATCTGACAAGAAGTACATGTCACTGCAAAGGCCATTTTTGCTCCTTCACAATCTACAGACCCAGAAAATAACACCGTCTTATTCCTCTACAAAACACCCTACCAGTTAAATTAAGAGCTATGGCTTATATTTTAAGTTTAATCAAGAGACATATCTCCAAAAACATATAATCAAGAAAGAACCCACCGTACTCACTAATATGGAGTGGAAACACCAGCCAGGACCTGTGAGACTGATCTCCTATGACAGTGCTGTACATTCAAGGCAATTGCATTTATAAGAGTTAGTTCAGCAAGAAGAGATTCTTCAAATCACTCCCTTGGATTGGGAACAACTTGGGCTCCAATTAACAACTTGGCCAGAGGCATTTACCCATTGGGTGTGACAGCATCTCGTATCCCTTGCCCCACTGTTTCAAAGAGTTGACCCATTTGACACCCGATCTTGGCATTTCTGGGAATATTGCTGGTATCTGTGAACTATACCTCAAGGTTAATGGGTGCTTCAGGAAACAGGGGTGCGAACTGGGGGAAAAAGTTAAAGGAAGGTTTTTAACTCTTGTTGGACGTAATTATCCCAAACCCAATCTTTCGGTGATAATATGTGCCAAAAAGAAAAAAAACTGGGATTCAATCCAATATCCATTGCTGAGAGATTTACATTGGCATCTACTCCTGTCCCTAATTACTGTATATATGAGTGTACAAATCATCTTCCATTCTAATTTATACTTTATTAACACATTTTTCTATGGAGAACAAATGCCCACAAACGGAGGTTTGTTTGCTTGCAGAACTGATGTACTGAACATTTCCCAGGTTAGTCCCAATCTTCCACGATTTTTATTCTTTGAGGTGTACAATACTCCTTCTACTAAGGGATAAGAGTGTAGTGCTGGAAAAGCACAGCAGGTCAGGCAGCATCCAAGGAGCAGGAGAGTTGACATTTCGGGTAAAAGCCCTTCATCAGGAATGAGGCTGTGAGCTGACGGGATAGCGAGATTTATCCCATTTATCTCACCATCCCCTCAGCTCACAGCCTCATTCCTGATGAAGGGTTTTTGCCCGAAACATCAACTTTCCTGCTCCTCGGATGCTGCCTGACCTACTATGCTTTTTCAGCACTACACTCTCGACTCTAATCTCTAGCATCTGCAGTCCTCACTTTCTCCAATCTGGAAGGATGTCATCAAGACCACAAAATGCAAGGAAGTGCACTTATGAACCAACATCTCACTGATCCCTTCGGAAGCTGTTGAAGCTCACTCAATCTCTACTTAATAACAGAGTGAGGTCACAGTGTGACAGTACAATCAATACATGGCAACAGAGGGGGAAACATCATCTGGAATTCTTCCTCCTGATCATTATGCAGCAACTCTCATTGGGAATCGTCAATTTGATCATTGGGGATGGATGGATTTGGCTGAGCTGAAATGTAATGACTGTCATATATCCTGTGGACAAAGTTAAAAAATCACACAACACCAGGTTATAGTCCAACAGGTTTATTTGGAAGTACAAGCTTTTGGAGCGTTGCTCCTTTGTCAGGTAGCTAGCCCTGAAAACTTGTAATTCATCATAAACCTGTTGGACTATAACCTGGTGTTGTGTGATTTTTAACTCTGCCCACCCCAATCCAACACCGGCACCTCCATGTCATATATCCTGTGGGCATTCAGTTGTTCAAGTTTACACAAGAACAGCAACTTGATTAATGTACTACAGAGTGACTTATGGACAAAATTCCATAAAGAATCTGGAGTGGGGAAATATGCAAGGAATTGAAGAACATTAGAAAAGGATGACAAATGAAATGATTAAAATTCTTTAATGGGGATTTAAATTCTCCCTGACACATTTTATGGGGAATTTCAACACCCCTTTCATAATCTTCTTCCCTCATTTAAGACATAGAAGTAAAGGTTGGCCATTCAGCCCATCAAAAGTGCTCTATGATTCAATGAGATCATGACTGATCTGATAATCCTTAACTTTGCTTTCCTGTCTTTTCGCCATAACCATTGATTCCCTTACTGATCAAAAATCTATCTCCCTCAGCCTTGGATACACTACATCACTCTCTGTCGCTCCTCTCGCATCCTTGTGACTGCTTACCTGTCCTATCACTTGGAGGTTGTAGCAGGTAATGCTCCCATCATTGAGAGACCCCCTGTAGAGTAAAACACCAATCAGCCAACAAACACCCAGCATCAGGTCAGACAAACTCAGGTAGAATAACGGGCGAATCTGAAAAACCAAGAAGTCAGAATCAGCATCCCATAGTTTGCTGATCAAAACAAAACAATAGCTGCTCTTGATAAATCCTCCTCTAATGTGGTAGGCTCTTTTTGACCCCTCTGATTTTTTGAGTGCAGGCGTTAGTTGATCACTCTGCAAATCACTGATAAAGTTGGCGAGTTAGAATACATAAGGGTTCTCTTGACATTGCTGGCATAATTTCCAACTGTGTGCTTTGATTCTTTTCCCTTATAACTGGCACACTGATTTGGGTACCTGACATAGAAATTGCCCAACATCATTGCCTGCTGAGGCTCAATTGGTGGCACTTTTGCCTCTGGGTCACAAAGTTGTGGGCGGAGCACAACCGTCAGGGTTAACACACCAGCACAGCACTGAGGCAAGTCTGCACTACTTGGAGGTGTTGTCTTTCAGACGAGATTTTGAACTGTGGCCCTACCTGTTTACTCAGGTGGATGTAAACGATTCTGTGCCACTATTTCTGTAGGGGAGGAATCTCTCATGTTCCAGCCCTAGTATCTCTCAGTCAAATCAGGAAAAAAAAGGTTGTCTAGTCTTTATTGTGTTTCGTTAAATTGAACATAATTCTGTTAGATTTTAGTGTGCAGATTGGCCACTGGATTTTCTGCATTACAGTTACTGCATTTGCAAAGTTTTTTTTAACTGTAAAGTGCTTTAAGATACCCAGTGGTCATGAGAGGCACTATTTAAATGCAAGTCTTTCTCTTTTCTTCCTTTCTGTTATTAAATATTTCTCATTTTGTTGAATACAAAATTAACAGAAGGATTATTAAAACAAATATTCGTACAGTAGAGATTACATGAAGACACCAAAACTAATGGTAGTCTCTCTGCTCAAACAGTCAAAATTGCTACTAACTTTGACATCCTGAAAAAGTGTTATATATTTCAAATTTGGAATTGTTGAATGGAAGCTGATAGAGATTCCAATGTTAGGTCAGGAGTGAAAGTTATTCCTGAGTGTAAAACAGTAATCTAGACTAGTCATATTAGATGTTCTGAATTTGGGTAATACCATTCCAACTTCTAAACAATTATGGGTCAGAAATTTAGAATACTAGATAGGAGACTGCTCCTAATTCTTATTACTGACCCCAACGTAAGTGCACATTTTGTGAGCATGATTTAGCTTGGTTTTTACACACCCACCCTGTTTGAATAGACTAACAATGGCTATTTCGGACAGATGCTGCAGGCTGGCCTTTACCCCTGGGATAATGCCAGAATGATTTCTCTCTTTTGGGAAAGGACTAATTGTGTGGCACAGTGGTTGCAAGAGAAAATTTGCTGTCATTGCCATACAATAGGCAAGCTACTTAGGAATTGAATATACTTGAGCAAATCTGAAATGCTCCCTTACCTCTGCATGCCTCACCAACTGCTGCAATGCTGCATATCCAATGATGGAGCCTGAACCGACAATACTGAGAGAGAGAGAGAGAGAGAGAGAGATAACATACACACAACATAAAAATCAATCCATGGAGAAAGAGGCATGGAATGAGGTCACCTTACAATATAGATAGAAGCGAAGAGAGCATGATAGCTTAATTGTGGGAAAAAAAGGAACAGAATGGATCTACAATAGTATAAAACCAAAAAGCAATGGTGAAACTGTACAAGGCAGTGAGAGGAAGAAAGAGAGATATAAACAAGATTGGCAATATTGGAAATACAATTCACAAACAAAGCTATAACCTTGATCA
This sequence comes from Chiloscyllium plagiosum, assembly GCF_004010195.1. NCBI lineage: Eukaryota > Metazoa > Chordata > Chondrichthyes > Orectolobiformes > Hemiscylliidae > Chiloscyllium > Chiloscyllium plagiosum. The sequence goes on from NC_057734.1 coordinate 14,220,603, forward strand.
TCTAAACACTGACTTGACAAAATTTATAGAAACATATATTCACACTGTCCCTCATCTCTAAAAAGAACCACTGGATGTTTGCTGAGTGATGGCTGCGGCATGGTAATTTGGACTAGTAATCTGGAATTTCAGACTATGGTTCTGGAACTTTTGTTTGAATCCCACGATGGCAAATGGTGAAATTTGAATTCAATAAAAATCTGGGATTAAAACTCACCAGATGACAAATGTATAACCATTATTGTAAAAGCTTATATGGTTCACTAATGTCCTTTAGGCAATGAAATCTGATATCCTTATCCATTCTGGTCTTTATGCAACTTCAGAGCCACAGTAATGTGAATGACTCTTACCAGCCTTCTTGGCAATTAGAAATTGCTTAGCCAGCAACATTCACATTGCCTGAACACATTAAAGAATAATTTCCCTATGAGAACCTCCTGTACCCGTCCCTTGATGATGCAGATAAGTTAGCAAGTGAACAGTTCCATCGTGTAAAACAAAGTTTCCTCCTTGATTTGTCCTGAATTAACTGATGCTCACTGAGGTGGGATGAGGGTTGCTGTCTCGAGTTATTGGGCAGAATATCTGTTGATTGCTCGTGACTGGCATCTAGGGATGACAACTGGAAATGTCTGAATCATCAAGGTAAGGTCAAACTTGGTTGAATTGCTTCCCAGTATGAGACATGCAGTATTGTTAATGCTTAAATAGAAGTAATAGTTGAATAGTGGCTGTTTGGGCAAGATATGAAGGATGCATGTCTTCCATGGAACTATAGACAGCAAAGATCCTCCTTGAAAGAGAGAAAAGTAATTAGAAAATGAAAAATAAGTAGATCCATTCTGTAATTCACTGTACAACATTCTTCAAAGCAAAAAAGCATTAATTTAGGAATTTCATCCAATGTTTAAGTGTCAGAAAACACTGACTATTATGAAATTCTGATAAAGACCAGGAATATCCAGGTTTGATCATATTTGTGTAAAAACCTAACCTAGTCTTAGATACAATGGACTGACTGGTTTTTTTCCGTATCATAACTTTTCCATGCTTTCTGGTCATCACGGCAATTGTAATACTGTGTCTGATCTTAATGCCAATGGTTTAGGAATAGTGAAAAAGCATTTTCCACATTCCATATTCTGAACACTTTTCAGTGCTCTCTAGAGGTGAATAGTCTACAGATTGTCCAAAGACATAAAGTGGCCATTTGTCTCATCATGTCCATGGCAGAAGAACTCAGCCAGTCTCACTGCCCTGACTTTTCATCATAGCCCTACATTGTATTTTTCTTCAAATAATTATCAAATGTTGTTTTGAAAGCCATACTTTAATCTGCCTCTATCACATTCTCAAGTGATGCATTCCAGGTCTTAACCACAATTTGAATAAAGAAAAAAAAATCCTCATTTCACTTTTCTTTTTCATCATTGACCTTAGATCAATATCTCCTGGTTTTTAAGTTAAAAATCACACAACACCAGGTTATAGACAATAGACAATAGGTGCAGGAGTAGGCCATTCTACCCTTCGAGCCTGCACCACCATTCAATATGATCATGGCTGATCATCCCTAATCAGTATCCTGTTCCTGCTTTATCTCCATAACCCTTGATTCCACTATCCTTGAGAGCTCTATCCAACTCTTTCTTAAATGAATCCAGAGAGTGGGCCTCCACTGCCCCTTGGGG
>NC_057734.1:14224321-14229948 GCF_004010195.1 Chiloscyllium plagiosum
AAAATTCAAGAAGATTAGTCAAGCATGATTTTCCCTTCATAAATCCATGCTGACTCTGACCTATCCTGTTACTACTATCCAGATGTGTCGTAATTTCATCCTTTATAATAGACTCCAGCATCTTTCCCACCACTGAGGTCAGACTAACTGGTCTATAATTTCCTGCTTTCTCTCTCCCACCTTTCTTAAAAAGTGGTACAACATTAGCCACCCTCCAATCCGCAGGAACTGATCCTGAAAGCATTTTCCACATTCCATATTCTGAACACTTTTCAGTGCTCTCTAGAGGTGAATAGTCTACAAATTGTCCAGAGACATAAAGTGGCCATTTGTCTCATCATGTCCATGGCAGAAGAACTCAGCCAGTCTCACTGCCCTGACATAGTCCAACAGGTTTAATCGGAAGCATACTTGCTTTCGGAGCGACGCTCTTTCATCAGGTGATAGCCTGATCACGATTCTGTCATACTTCATTAAACTGCAACTCACTCATCAACTTATTCTTTTAAATTAACCCAAATTGCTTTTTGTCCCAGATTGCAAGATGCTGAGAAAAGGCAGTCAACAACAAAAACTTGAATATAGATAGTACCTTTAGCATAATAAAAACCCTTCCCAAGGCATTTCACAGGAGACTAATCATCAGGAGCTTCGCTCCGAAAGGTAGTGTGCTTCCGATTAAACCTGTTGGACTATAACCTGGTGTTGTGTGATTTTTAACTTTGTACACCCCAGTCCAAGACCGGCATCTCCAAATCCTTGTTTTTACAGTGTTAAGTGAGAGATTGCTATTGTGTGGAAGAGAAACCTGGAAAGAAATCACACCTTATCGTGAAAGAGAGGAGAAGATTGGATGGGTAAAAATGTTAAAAACTATTTTTAAAAACCAACCTCAAAACCACCATAACAAACTGTATCCACCGCAGTGCCACATAGAACTGTGAAGGAACAGAAACACAATTTACAATGATTCAACAGACAAGCACAAAGAGAACATTCCATTCAATTTCTCAAACTAATTTACTCAATATATTGGATGAAGATTTCAAAGTGTTGCTCACGATCTGTCATAGTTCATTAAACTGCAACTCACTCATCAACTTATTCTTTTAAATTAACCCAAATTGCTTTTTGTCCCAGATTGCAAGATGTTGAGAAAAGGCAGTCAACAACAAAAACTTGAATATAGATAGTTCCTTTAGCATAATAAAAACCCTTCCCAAGGCATTTCACAGGAGACTAATCAAACAAACTGTGACAGCAGTACTTGGAAAGCAGGCCAAATTACTTGGTCAAACTCCCATAAAGAAACACAATCTCTTTTATAGGGATGTTAAGCAGCAACACAATTCGGCATTGGGTCAAAATATCTACCACATCCGACTGTCAAGTAATTAATTTTAAAAAACGTAAATCCTCTAAAGTCACTGGTTATGCTAGACACCAGTCTTTCCAAAATATTGTTTCCCACCAGTTGTGCTATAAACCAACATTTTTTACATGGATTTGATGATTTCTTCAGCAAAGAGTGCTGTTTACCACATACCATGCTCTCTCAGCTGATGAATCAATACTCATAGAATCATGTACAGCATGGAAACAGACCCTTCGGTCCAATTCATCCATGCCGACCAGATATCCCAACCCAATCTAGTCCCACCTGCCAGCACCCGGCCCATATCCCTCCAAACTTCCTATTCATATACCCATCCAATGCCTCTAAAATGTTGCAATTTTACCAGCCTCCACCACTTCCTCTGGCAGCTCATTCCATACCCGTACCACCCTCTGTGAGAAAAAGTTGCCCCTTAGGTCTCTTTTATATCTTTTCCCTCTCACCCTAAACCTATGCCCTCTAGTTCTGGACTCCCAGGCCCCAGGGAAAAGATTTTGCCTATTTACCCTATCCATGCCCCTCATAATTTTGTAAACCTCTATAAGGTCACCCCTCAGCCTCTAACGCTCCACGGAAAACAGCCCCAGCCTGTTCAGCCTCTCCCTATAGCTCAAATTCTCCAAACCTGGCAACGTCCTTGTAAATCTTTTCTGAACTCTTTCAAGTTTCACAACATCTTTCCGATAGGAAGGAGACCAGAATTGCACGCAATATTCCAACTCTGGCCTAACCAATGTCCTGTACAGCCACAACATGACCTCTGAACAACACTTAGTGGAAGCACTGAGTGTGGCATCTATCCGACAATATGGAAAATCGTCCACTTACATCATGTATCTAAAAAGCAGGATAAATCCAATCCCAGCCAATTACCACCCCATCAGTATACTCTCAATCATCAGTAATGTGGTGGAAAGTGTCATCATTTGTGCCATCAATCAACATCTGCTGAGCAATAACCTGCTCAGTGATACCCAGTTTGGGTTCTGCCAGGGCTACTCGGCTTAGGACGTCATTACAAAATACTGTGCAAGGACTGTAACAAACACTACATTGGACTACAGGCAGAAAACTAGCCACCATGATACATGAACATCAATTAGCCACAAAATGACATGACCCACTCTCACTAGTATCCTTACATACAGATAAGGAAGGACACCACTTTGACTGGTACAACACATCAATCCTAGGACAACCCATTCTTTTTGAATACACTGTATAGGTGATTTTCCTCTGCTCTGCGTAGTTCCTCTGTGCTGCAATGTGTGGTGGCTCATTGGAATAATTTTCTGATTCAGCTTCATTTGTGGGTGTTGGGATGATTGCTTCCGTAGTTCAATATTTGGTCCGTATGTGTTGTTTTCCTGTAGACTCTGGTTTGAAGTTCCCCATTGGCTGTTCACTCTACTGTGACAGCTAGGAATGACAGTTTGTTGTTGTTTTCCTCCTCTTTACTGAATTTTATGTCAATAAGGACATTATTGATGGTCTTGAAGGTTTCCTCTAATTTGTTTTGTTTAGTGATGACAAAAGTGTCATCCATGTAGCAGACCCAAAGTTTGGGTTGAATATCCAGGCTTGTACTGAAAACTGGCAAGTAACATTCAAGCCTTGAACCAAACATGGACAAATGAGCTGAATTCCAGAGGTGAGGTGAGAGCAACAGTCCTTGACATCAAAGCTACATTCGACTGAGTGTGACATCAAGGAGCCCTAGGAAAACTGGAATCAATGGATCTTGGGGGTAAACTCTCCAACGATTGAAGTCATACTTGGCACATAGGAAGGTGGTTGTAGTTGTTGGAGGTCAATCATCTCAGCTCCAGGATATCTCTCTGAGGGAGTTCCTCAGGGTAGTGTCCTCAGCCTAATCATCTTCAGCTGCTTTATCAATGGCTTTCCCTTCATCATAAGGTCAGAAGTGGGGATATTCACCAATGATTACACAGTGTTCAGCACCGTTAGCAACTCCTCAGACCCTGAAGCAGTCCATGCTTAAATGTAACAAGATCTAGACAATATCCAGATTAGCAAGTTTTGAGAAGATTTGTAGCTCAGGTTGAGGTTCTGGATGTAGGTTTGCTCACTGAGCTGGAAGGTTCATTTTCAGACGTTTCATCACCATACTAAGTAACATAGAACATAGAACATAGAAGAATACAGCGCCCTTCGGCCCTCGATGTTGTGCCGATCCAAGCCCACCTAACCTACACTAGCCCACTATCCTCCATATGCCTATCCAATGCCCGCTTAAATGCCCATAATGAGGGAGAGTCCACCACTGCTACTGGCAGAGCATTCCATGAACTCACGACTCGCTGAGTAAAGAACATACCCGTACCATCTGTCCTATACCTACCCCCCCCCCCTTAATTTAAAGCTATGCCCCCTTGTAATAGATGACTTCATACGTGGAAAAAGATTCTCACTGTCGACCCTATCTAAACCCCTAATCATCTTATACACCTCTATCAAGTCACCCCTAAACCTTCTTTTCTCCAATAAAAACAGCCCCAAGTGCCTCAGCCTTTCCTCATACGATCTTTCTACCATACCAGGCAACATCCTGGTAAACATCTTCTGCACCAGTTCCAGTGCCTCCACATCCTTCCTATAGTATAGCGACCAAAACTGCACACAATACTCCAGATGCGGACGCACCAGAGTCTTATACAACTGCAACATGACCTCAGTACTCCAGAACTCAATTCCTCTACCAATAAAAGCCAGTACACCATATGCCTTCTTCACCGCACTATTTACCTGGGTGGCAACTTTCAAAGATCTGTGTACAAGTGTGAAGTAATACATTTGGGGAGGTCAGACAATAAAAGCGAATGCCCAATCAATAGGAATATACTGAGAGGGGTAGATGGAGTGAGAGATCTTGGTGTGCAAGTGCACAGGTCCCTAAAGGGAACAGTACAGGTAGATAAGGTTGCAAAGATTGCATTTGGAATGCTGTCCTTCATTGGCATAGGTATAGAATGCAAAAGTAGGGATGAGATGATGAAACTATATAAGATACTTATGAGTCCGTATAAGACCTCAACTTGAGTATTGTGTGCAGTTTTGTTGACCACATTACAGGAAGGACATAATTGCTCTGGAGAGAGTGCAGAGAGATTTACTACAGTATTGCCAAGGCTGGAGAATTGTAGCTATGAGGAGATTGGAGTGGTTGGAGTTGTTTTGGAGTTGGAGTGGGGGATTCATTGATGGTACACCATTGAATGCCAAGGGGCAGTGGTTAGATTGTGACTTATTGGTGATGGTCATAGTCTGATATTTGTGTGGCATGAATGTTACTTGCCCCTTATCAGACCAAGGAGGAGAAAGTGAGGACTGCAGATGCTGGAGATCAGAGCTGAAAAATGTGTTGCTGGAAAAGCATAGCAGGTCAGGCAGCATCAAAGGAGCAGGAGAATCGACGCTTCGGGCATAAGCTCTTGAAGAAGAATTCTTCTGCTCCTTTGATGCTGCCTGACCTGCTATGCTTTTCCAGCAACACATTTTTCAGCTCTGATCTCCAGCATCTGCAGTCCTCACTTTCTCCTCCTTGGTCTGATAAGGGGCAAGTAACATTCATGCCACACAAATATCAGACTATGACCATCACCAATAAGTCACAATCTAACCACTGCCCCTTGGCATTCAATGGTGTACCATCAATGAATCCCCCACTCCAACTCCAAAACAACTCCAACCACTCCAATCTCCTCATAGCTACAATTCTCCAGCCTTGGCAATACTGTAGTAAATCTCTCTGCACTCTCTCCAGAGCAATTATGTCCTTCCTGTAATGTGGTCAACAAAACTGCACACAATACTCAAGTTGAGGTCTTATACGGACTCATAAGTATCTTATATAGTTTCATCATCTCATCCCTACTTTTGCATTCTATACCTATGCCAATGAAGGACAGCATTCCAAATGTAATCTTTGCAACCTTATCTACCTGTACTGTTCCCTTTAGGGACCTGTGCACTTGCACACCAAGATCTCTCACTCCATCTACCCCTCTCAGTATATTCCTATTGATTGGGCATTCGCTTTTATTGTCTGACCTCCCCAAATGTATTACTTCACACTTGTACACAGATCTTTGAAAGTTGCCACCCAGGTAAATAGTGCGGTGAAGAAGGCATATGGCGTACTGGCTTTTATTGGTAGAGGAATGGAGTTCCGGAGTACTGAGGTCATGTTGCAGTTGTATAAGACACTGGT
>NC_057734.1:14230017-14244317 GCF_004010195.1 Chiloscyllium plagiosum
AGTAGTTGCCCCTTGAACAAGTTCCACATATCATTTACACTCTTGCCTTGGAGTCTACTTTTCCAAGCCACACATCCTAAGTCATGCCTCACCGCATCATAATTTCCCTTACCCCAGCTATAATTCTTGCCCTGTAGTACACACTTATCCCTCTCCATCACGAGAGTAAAAATCACCGAATTATGGTCACTATCCCCAAATTGCTCACCTACCTCTAATTCTAACACCTGGCTTGGTTCGTTACCCAGAACCAAATCCAGTATGGCTTCACCTCTTGTTGGCCTGTCTACATATTGTGTCAGGAAACTCTCCTGCACACATTGAACAAACACTGACCCATCTAACGAACTTGAGCTATAGCTTTCCCAATCAATATCAGGAAAGTTAAAGTCCCCCATAACCACCCTATTACTTTCACTCTCCTCTTGAATCATCCTCACAATCCTTTCTTCTACGTTTCTAGGACTATTAGGAGGCCTGTAAAAAACTCCTGACAGGGTGAGCTCACCTTTCCTATTCCTAACCTCAGCCCAAACTACCTCAGATGGCAAGTCTTCATCCATCGTCCTTTCCACAGCTGTAATACTATCTTTGACAAGCAATGCCACACCTCTCCCTCTTTTACCCCCACCTCTGACCCTACTAAAACATTTAAACATCTTCAGTGAGCCTCCGGATGAAGCACTGCTAATGATTGCTGCTTTCTATTTATATGTTTGGGTTTCTATGGGTCAGTAATGTCATTTCCTGTGGCGAAGTCATTTCCTGTGGTGATGCCATTTCTGGTTATTTTTCTCAGGGGTGGTAAATTGGGTCCAAGTCAATGTGTTTATTGATAGAGTTCTGGTTGGAATGCCATACTTCTAGGAATTCTCATACATGTCTCTGGCTTGTCCTAGGATAGATGTGTTGTCCCAGTCGAAGTGGTGTCCTTCCTTATCTGTATGTAAGAATACAAGTGAGAGTGGGTCATGTCGTTTTGTGGCTTGTGGATGTTCATGTATCCTGGTGGCTAGTTTTCTGCCTGTTTGTCCAATGTAGTGTTTGTTACAGTCCTTGCACAGTATTTTGTTAACGACATTAGTTTTGCTTGTTGTCTGTATATGGCCTTTCAAGTTTATTAGCTGCTGTTTTAGTGTGTTGGTGGGTTTGTGGGCTACCATGATGCCAAGGGGTCTGAGTAGTCTGGCAGTCATTTCCGAGATGTCTTTGATATAGGGGAGAATGGCTAGGGTTTCTGGACATGTTTTGTTTGGGTTTGCTTGTTTGTGTTTGTTGCTCAGAAATCGGCGGACTGTGTTCATTGGGTCCCGGTTCTTTTTGGATACACTTTTTGAATAGGTGATTTTCCTCTGCTCTGCGTAGTTCCTCTGTGCTGCAGTGTGTGGTGGCTCTTTGGAATAATGTTCTGATGCAGCTTCCTTTGTGGATGTTGAGGTGATTGCTTCTGTAGTTCAATATTTCGTCTGTATGTGTTGTTTTCCTGTAGACGCTGGTTTGAAGTTCCCCATTGGCTGTTCGCTCTACTGTGACATCTGAGAATGGCAGTTTGCTGTTGTTTTCCTCCTCTTTACTGAATTTTATGCCAGTAAGGGTATTATTGATGGTCTTGAAGGTTTCTTTTAATTTGTTTTGTTTAGTGATGACAGAAGTGTCATCTATGTAGCAAACCCAAAGTTTGGGTTGAATATATCGTTTTTTTAAATTAAAATTGGCAAGTAACATTCGAGCCACACAAATGCCAGGCAATGACCATCTCCAATAAGAAACATCCTAATCACCGCCCCTTGATGGTGACGGGAGGGGGGGGGGGGAATTCAACGATGATAATGCCATTGAACATTGAGGGGCAATGGTTAGATTCTCATTGGAAATGCTTTGGCGCTTCTAAGTTACTGACCTCACACTATTCATTGTGCTATTTTTTGTAATGTAATGGATTTCTGAGTGGGCGAGAAAACTTGACAGCCGGTTTCGAACTGGTTAAGACTCCATCAACAGAGAGTGAAATAAATAAAATAATATTCAAATCCACACTTACAGACCTCGCACGATCTTTAGAATTCATTCCGGTACTTTATAACTTTTCGAATTAATGTAAATGTTTCAATGCCGATTCTCGGTGTAACAAGTATGACCCCATATTAATGCAGTTATTACGGGTGGTGTCAATGTGCTGTTTCCTTTTGCATTAACTTGGGGTTGTGTGGAGATAACACCCCACCCACTCCCTCCATCCCAAAGCCCGTGTATCCAGTTAATAAACTCTCTCTACACTGTTTACTTTCTGAACAAACATCCGGATGCCTTGAACAAAAACAAAAGTTGCTGGAGAAAGCTCGTGCTTCTAATTAAACCTGTTGGACTATAACCTGGTGTCGTGTGATTTTTAACTGGAGAATCTCAGCATGTCTGGCAGCATCCGTGAAATTATAGGGTCCCGAAATGTTAACTCTGCGCAGATGCTGCTAGACCTGTTGAGATTTTCCGGCAACTTCAGTTTTTGTTTCGGGTTTACGGCATCCGCAGTTCTTTCGGTTTTTGTCCAGATACCTTAAACGGGAAATGTCTTGGTCAAGGATGCGGTTGACACAAATCAGCACAGATTACTGACAAATTCCTCAACTTCCATTCCCTCTCTGCTCATAAATATCCCTTTCCTTTTCAAGTCCTCCCAGGGGAGTCAGTCCCTGAACGGACACCAAAGTGCCCAAGACCCACAACAGCGGGATACAGTAATCTGTCGAGAAATCTGCCCTTGTTCCTGCAATTGTGGTCAAACCAGCACAAAATAACTCCCGGGAGCGTAGAGTTAGCGCCGACTCGCACTAAACACGCTCTCTGAAGATAAGCAGCCCAGAACACTGACCTGGAATGACTACTCCAGTTAATTGCTGCATTTCTCTGACATAAAAGACCGTTATGTAATAAATACAATGTATGGGTGGAGGATTAAAAAAAACATTCCATCTCACTTCAGCCGAGTGATCCTCTGTATTATTTCTGAATCCCCAATAACTTCTCTCCATCGCCGCCGTTAAATGTTCCATTGTAGGTTCTTCTCTCTAATCCCGGATTATTTCACATAAATCACTTTTCTCTGCCTTTTGTTTGTCAACTGGTTCTTATTCTATTGTCTGACGGCAGTTCCTGTCTGGCTAATGCAGCAGTAAATCCAGCAGCACGTGTGGGTGTGTCAGAGTTTCCAGTCCCACGCACAGTGAGATACAGCCCTCCCTTCCTGTCTCCTCGAGGCTGAATACTGGCACTGCCGTTTCTTTATCTGAAGGGCTGTGGGCCGTGGAGTGGATTGAGGAGGGGCAGGGCAGGTGTGTACCGGCGTCATGTACACCTTAGCTGACACCCCACGTGGGTTTAACACCAATCTCAACATCTGATACTGGAGCAATATTAGAGGAAAACTTGTGGTGCACAGACATTGCAACCCTGGGCAGCTATTGCTCCCCAAACCTTGAATTCCTCACCATCAAATGTCCCCCGTTCTATCTACCACGGGAATTTACCGCTGCTATACTAACTACTGCGAACATACCGCCACACACAAAGGTTGGGGAAGCTCTGGATGTGCTGTACTCCACCAATAACACCCTGGAGACAGAACACCTTGAGGCCCTGTTTATTGTAACTGACGACTTCAATCAAGCCAATCTAAGGAAGGTGTTGCCCAATTACCACCAGAACATTACCTGCCCAATTAGGGGTCCGAACATTTTAGACCACTGCTACACCATTATGAAAGACGCCTACCACTCCATCCCCCACCCTCATTTGGGCAACTCTGACCACAATGCCATGTTTCTTCTCCCGGCTTAAACGCAAAAGCAGGACACCCCATCGCAGATACAGGTCCAGTGTTGGTCGGAGGAGGCAGAGGATCAACTCCAGTGCTGTCTGGAATCAGCTGGGCCTTGTTCAAACAGTCCGTAGGTATCTTGGATGAGTACGCTACCACCATCATAGACTTTATCAGCAAATGTGTGGAGGACTGCATACTGAGGAGGTTAATCCGGGTGTTCTCCAACAGGAAACCCTGGATGTATCAGAACATACAGAACCTGCTAAAAACCAGGTGTGAGGCCTTCAGATCAGGAGACCCACTCAAATATAAGGCATCCAAGTATTATCTTCGCAGAGCCATCAAGACAGCCAAGAACCAATACCGATCCAAACTAGAGACCCAGACAGACACCCAACGACTATGGCTAGGACTGAATGACATCACAGGTTCTAAAAAGAGACAGTGCAAGATGGCAGATGATGACACATCCCTCCCAGATCGTCTCAAACGCCTTCTATACTCGCGTTGAGCAGAATTTCAGTGGAGAGTTAACAGCTATTCCAACAAGTCCTGACGAACCTATCCCAACAGTCACTGCATCAGAGGTCAGATCAATTTTCCTTCATGTGAATCCAAGGAAAGCGATGGGACCAGACGGAGTACCAGGCCGTGCACTCAGAGCATGCACAGATTAACTGGCAGAGATCTTCTCAGACATCTTCAACCTCTCCCTGCAGCAGGCCACTGTCCCTGCCTGCTTCAAGAGGGCCAGCATCATCCCTGTGCCTAAGAAGGCTCATGCAGCATGTCTCAATGACTACCGTCCAGTGGCCCTAACTTCGGTGGTCATGAAGTGCTTTGAAAGGCTGGTCATGGCATTAATCAACTCTATCCTCCCCAGTACTTCCGAGGTGGAAGATAAGGCGTTCTTCCTGCAGGCGTCGGGTGGTGAGGGAGCGGCAGTGGAGGAGGCCCAGGACCTTCATGTCCTTGGCAGAGTGGGAGGGGGAGTTGAAATGTTGGGCCACAGGGCGGTGGGGTTGATTGGTGTGGGTGTCCCGGAGATGTTCCCTGAAATGCTCTGCGAGAAGGCACCCAGTCTCTCCTCGATGAATGTGGAAGGCTCCTTTGGGGCCTTGGATGATATCCATCAAAGTTTCACCTGCACATCCACCAATATCATTTATTGTATCCGTTTGCTCCCGATGCGGTCTCCTCTACGTTGGGGAGATTGGATGCCTCCTCGCAGAGCGCTTTAGGGAACATCTCCGGGACACCCGCCTTGGAACACTTCAATCCAAGGGCATCAATGTGGACTTCAATAGTTTCCTCATTTCCCCTTCCCCCACCTTACCTCAGTTCCAACCTTCCAGCTCAGCACTGTCCTCATGACCTGTCCTACCTGCCAATCTCCCTTCCCTCCCCTCTGACCTATCACCTCCATCCCCACCCCCATTCACCTATTGTTCTCTTTGCTCCCTTCTCTCCAGCCCCTCACTCCATTTATCTCTCCACCCTGGAGACTTTCTGCCTATATTCCTGATAAAGGGCTTTTGCTCGAAACGTCGATTTTCCTGCTCCTTGGATGCTGCCTGCCCTGCTGTGCTTTTCCAGCACCACTCTGATCTAAACTCTGATTTCCAGCATCTGCAGTCCTCACTTTTGCCTCGAAAATAGTGCCCCCTAGTTCTGGACTCACCCATAAGTGGAAACATAATTTCACATCCAACTTGTCAAGATTGTTCAGGATCTTTGATCAAGTTGCCACTCACCTTTCTGAACTCCAGAGAAAACAAGTCCAGTCTGTTTGACATTTTTCCCACAAGACAATCTGCTCACATCAATCTAGTAAACCTCTGCTGAACTGTCTCCAATGTATTTATATCCTAGTATTGTGCAATCTGGTATTGTGCAATCATACAGGATTAATTAGTAAATTACATTACAGTAACCTGTGGGTTTGAGTGATATAAGAATTTCATATTACATTTGTGAATTATGTGGTTAAGTCAGTAATTAGGATCTTAAATTGAAACAAAGCCATTTATGGACATACGAAAGGTGAATGAGCTAGATAGACTGGCAAATGGATTGCATGATATAGTGTTTAATAAGCAATGACAAACTTCTAACAAAATAATTCATAGTTCCCTATGATTATACATTCCCTTAAGAAATGAAAACTCCACTGGAAAATGGTTCAACGAGAGTAAATAAAGATAGTGTTAGATTGAAAGAAGAGGCTAACAATATTGTCAAGAACAAAGCAAGTCTGATGATAAAATTTAAAATCAGCAAAGCATTACCAGGAAAATATTTAAAAGAAGGAGAAAATAGAATATGAGAGCAATCTAGCAAGAAATTAAAGAACATATTATAAATATAGGAGATGAAAATGGGAGCAGCAGTTAAAACCTGAAGTCTAACCTCAGTGTTAATGCTGGAAAAATATAAATTGCACGGTAGAAAATGGTGTTGACCATTGATGGAATGTTGTTTTTAATTTTTGTCCTTTCCTCTCATCAAGATGTTATCCATGTTGGTTAAAGTCTCTTTCTGGTAGCTCAGTGGAACTGGCTATTCTATCATAATGTTCATCACAACCTGATCCTATTCTCATCCTCATTTGTAAGGCTGTGCTTGCTGACACTGTTGAGCATCCACGTTAGAAACCTTTCTGGAAAGGGTTACCAGTTAAGTAATTAGTTTGGAGTATTTATCTGATTTCCCAGACACTGATTCTCCCTGTGCAAAGGGAATTTTGGATAAAGGCAATATAATCTTACAGCACGTTAGGAGCCCACTGGACCGCTTGTGACTGTAGAATTCATACTGCTGCCCCAATTGAGTTTGACTAACTAAATACATTTACAATGTTTTCTAAATTTCAATAGTGACAACATTTCAAGGTGCCTGTAAAATATTTTGGGATAGTCTAAGGTTGTAAAAAGGTGCTAATAAATAGAAGATATTTATTTCCTGCTATTATTTCCTGATCTAAATGGAAGTGAAATTGATAGATGATAATGCATGTCAATTAGACAATAATAATACTTGACTGTTTAAGCTTGGAATTAATAAAGGATATTTCTCATATTAGAATAGTTTCACTTTTCCTTGTAGTGAGCACGCAGGATGAATTGTGTTTGTGTTGAGGTTTAGAATTTGGTTAATTAAAGATCATAAAATGTTAGAAATACTCTGTGCAGAGAGAAACAGAGCTATTGTTTCATACATTTTTCTCTCTCTATAGTTGTTACCAGACCTGCTGAGTATCTCCAGCACTTGAGAGTATGGTGCTGGAAAAGCAAAAGCCCTTCACGATTCTCCTGCTCCTCGGATGCTGCCTGACCTGCTATGCTTTTCCAGCACCACACTCTCAACTCTGATCTCCAGCATCTGTAGTCCTCACTTTCCCCTATCTCCAGCACTGTCTACTTTTATGTCAAAATTTCTAACATCTGCAGTTTTCCATTTTGCCAAAGGTCAATTAGTTGCATGTCAGAATGAGAGAAAAAATTTTTAAATCAAGGGCATAATAATGAATGCTTAAAATAATATCATTTAATTGCCTAAATGGGAAATCCATGACAAAGCAATTTAATAGGCTTTAAAATGAAAGCAAGTTTGTGAGGATGTGTATGAGGCATACTTGGATTTTAGCAATGCTGTTGACACAGTGTCCTATAGAAACTTGTTCAGAAATTTGTTCCACATGATGGTACTGGTAGTATCTTGAGATGGGACGAAATCATGAGAGGGTAAGAATCTACCTGATAATGTGGAAAACTTTCCAGAGACATCTTGTTCATGAAAAGCAGAACAAATCCAAAATGGCCAATCTCAATCAGTCTATACTTGATCATCAGCAAAGAGATGGAACGTGTCATCAACATGCTATTCAGCAGCATTTAATGAGAAACAACCTGCTCACTGACACCCAGTTTGGGTTTTGCTAGGGCCATTCACTCTTGACCTCACTACATGGTCCAAACAATAGATGAACTCCAGAGTTGAGGTGAGACTGAAGGCTCTTGAAATCAAGGAAACATTTTACCAAGTATGGTATCAAGTAGCCCTTGCAATCTTGGAGTAAATTGACATCAGGAAGAAAACTCTCCACTACTTGGAGTCACACCAAGCACAAGGAAAAGTGATTGTGTTTGTTGGTGGTAAATCCCCTCAGTCCCAGAATATCACTGCAAGAGTTTCTCTTAGTAGTGTCCTAGACTGAACATTTTCAGCTATTTCATCAATGATGTTGCCTCATAAGTTCAGAAGTGAAGACATTTGTTGATGATTGCAAAGTTTTCAGAAGTATTTGTGATACCTTATATGCTCTTACGCAGCAAGATTTGAACAACATTCTGACTTGGGCTGATAACTGACTTGGGCTAATCACAATCTGACCTTCACATTTGATGGCATTACCATTGTTGAATGCTCCCACTATCAACATCCTGGGAATTACCATTGACCCAGAAATTGAACTTATTAACCATTTAAATAATGTGGCTACAATAGCCAATCACAGGCTAGGAATCCTGCAGTAAGTAAGTCACTTCCTGACCACCAATGCCTGATCACCATCTACAAGGCACAAGCATGACTGTGATGGAATACTCTCCACTTGGTTGGATGGATGCAGCTCTAACACGATATGGTATACCATCCAGGAAAAAAGCAGCCTGCTTGTTTGGAACCTATCTACCTCCTTTAACATTCATTCCCTTCACCACCAATGCACAGAGGTCACAAAGTGTACCATATGCAGGATGCACTGCAATGATTCACCAAGGCTCTTTAGACAAACCCATAACTTCTACGACCAAGAAGGACAGGGATAAATGGAAACACCACTACCCGCACGTTCCCATCTAATCCACACACCAGACTTGGAAATACATCACTGATCCCTCGCTATTGCCAGGCAAAAATCCTGAAACTTCTGTCCTAACAGTCGTATGGTTTCCCTACAGTGTCAAGCACTGCAGCAGTTCAAGATGGCAGCTTACCAACTCCTTTGCCTGGGCAATAAAGTCTGGCCCAGCCAGTGATGCCCACATCCCATTAACAAATAAAAAAGAATCCATGTGGATAAGAAAATTCTGAATTTTGGGTTTGATGAATGGATTCTTGCAAGACTTGGTATTGGGTTGCTTATTCTTCGATGTTTTCTTAATGTCTAGGACAGTGTCAATAACTTAATCTCAAATGCTGCGAATAAACTCAAAATGGCAATGTTAGATGAAAAGGGTAACAAACTACAACTCAAAATTGTTTGGGAGGTGAGTAGACAATTGACACATGCAGTTTGATGTAGATCCAACAAGTGTAAAGACATGGATTCAGGGAAACCAGAAAATTAAAGGAAAATATTGAGGGAGATGAAATTAGCAAATAGATCTGGGAGTTGTGGGTAATGTGAAATCTGTGTTTATTCTGGTTATAGCTACTGAACATGTGCAAAGGAAGCAATGTTTTAGTGTTGTCAGATCTCATAGAATTGAAGCTTGGGTCTACAGGCACTCTCTGAACAGCTGTGATATATAGTTATGTTCAATAAATCCTGTTACTATTCATTTACAAGTGTGATCCTGCAATGTTACAAGATTCATTGGAGATGGTTATCTCATGAGAATAAGCTGATGCTTGGCGAAAGTCAAACATTAGTGTGCTAGATTGAGTTTTTTTTAGAAAGGAAGCGTGAGGGATTCAAGATGGCGGCGACCCAGTAGGTCCGAGTTTGCTGAGCTCTGCCCAGGACCCAGACAAAGTGGAGTAACTGCCCTCCCTTCACTTCTTAAACTACTAAAAATAGTTTTTCCCAGCTGTTATAGCCATTTTACACTAAACTTTAGCAGTTTGATACATTTTTAAATGACCAAAGGTAAAGGAACACGGAGTTTCCAAAAGGCAGGGACTCCCCACGTTCGCAGCCGCCCCCGGGGGACTTAACAGTAGAGGCGAGCCTGGTATTGGAGTTTGTCAAGCTCTGAGAGAGGATCGGCGCTTCGATGGAGGAGGCCCGGTCCAGGTGGGAGTTGATCTCGGTCATGCTGCAGAAGCAGGACTGGGAGATCGAGAGCCTCGGGCAGCGTGTTGGAGGTTTGGAGCTATCGGCCGCAGCCTCCAAGTCCGCAGCTGAATTTCCGTGGGTCAGGTATGGGCTCTGGAACAAAGAGTCCGGGCCTTGGAAGAGCGGATCGATGACCTCGAAAATCGAGGTTGTCGGAAGAATATCCGGTTGCTGGGTCTTCCTGAACGGGAGGAAGAAGGCCAGCTTGTTAACTTTTTGGAGCAATGGCTCCCATAACTGCTGAGTCTGAGTTAGGCCAGGTGCGGGTTGAGCGGGCCCACCATGTCGCTGTGCGCAGGCCCAGGTCAGACCACCGCCCCCGCCTGGGCCTAGTGCAACTCCTGCACTACAAGAGACAAACAAATGCTGCTGGAGGCCTCCAGTGCACTGGGGAAGGACTCCCAAGCTATGGTAGACGAGGGATCCAAAATAATGCTGTTTCAGGTTTTCTCTCCGGTCATGGTATGCAAGAGGAAGGCGTTTGACGAGGTAAAGAAGCATCTGAGGGATCTAAATCTTCAGTATTCCATGAGATACCTGGCAACATTGTGCTTCAGTCACAAGGGTCTATGTATAATTTTGGATCACTGGAAAAAGCAAAAGAATTTTTGGACGCTCTTAGATAGACTGATTGACCTGAATTATATGGACATTACTTGGTTGTTGGGGGTGATTTTGAATTTTGAGTTTTCCTTTATTATATGTTGGGATTGTATTTTATTTCATGTTGCTGCTTTGCCAAGAATGCCTAGGGTAATAATATGGAAGGGAAGGGTTGGATGCCCACTTTTAATTTCCTTGTTATAAGATATTGGTATTTGTTTAACTTAGTTTGCGATGTCTAGGCGAGGGCATGGCCCTAGCTGGAAGATGTCAAGATGGGATTATGGGATGGTAGGAGTGCCCCCTATGGACAAGGGGGAAAATATCCTTTTAGTTATGCTTTATGTTGCTATTTCTTAGGAGTAGTTTTGTTTTAGTAGTTACAAAGGTTGTATTTTAAAATTTGTGTGAATTGTTTATGGTCTCTAATCAATGCTTTTTGAGTAGGGTTCTTCCTTGTGGGGGGTCTCGGATGTTCCTGAATGATCATGGCTAGTCATTCGTTTAAATGGGGTTTATAGAGCATCGCAGATCTACTAATAATATCAGAAGAGTGCTAAATATGTTACAAGTCTGCCAGCAAAGTGTGATACCAGGATTAATCGTCACCCTAGATGCAGAGAAAGCATTCGACCGATTGGAATGGCCGTACCTTTTTTATACTATGGAGCAGTTTGGCCTTGGAGAGGACTTTACCAAATGGGTCACAGTGCTATATAATGACCTGAACTGGGAATTTGTGTTGCAGACATTTCGTCCCCTGTCTAGGTGACATCCTCAGTGCTTGGGAGCCTCCTGTGAAGTGCTTCTGTGATCTTTCCTCCGGCATTTGTAGTGGTTTGAATCTGCCGCCTCAGGTTGTCAGTTCTGAAACGTCTGCAACACAAATTCTCAGCTCGGCGAACAGAACCACAACAACGAGCACCCGAGCTACAAATCTTTTCACAAACTTTGAATGACCCGAAAGCAGCGGTGATTACCAATGGCGTAGGATCAGATAGTTTTAGTGTTGGCAGAAGTTGATGTCAAGGGTGCCCTCTTTCGTCACTATTATTTGCACTAGTGATCGAACTGCTGGCGGAAGCTATCCGAACGGACCCCAGTGTACCGCTGGAGGTAGGATCAGGCAAGCATAAAATTACTGATTATGTGGATGACGTCCTTCTTTTCTTAAATGATCCATTAACATCTGCCCCCCCCTTAATTCAAGTGGTTAATTTATTTAGTATGTTTTCAGAATACAAAATTAATTTTATGAAATCAGAGGCCATGCCGGTAGGAGGTCTTACCAACGTATCCAACTTTGCGGCTGGAAACCGCTTCCCCTTTCAGTGGTCACAGGAAGGTTTTCTCTATTTAGGTATTTTTATTACCCTGGTATTTGGTCAGCTATATAAAGCTAACTATACGCATCTATTAGAGAAAATAAGGCAGGACCTCCAGCGTTGGGAAGATCTCCCGATATCCTGGTTAGGAAGAATAGCTCTGGTCAAGATGAATCTTCTCCCTCGCCCATTATTCCCTTTGAGAATGCTTCCTTTGATGTTGCCGAGACAGGCCCTACGTAGGTTTTATGGTTGGCTCGGATCATTTGTTTGGAATCATAGATGGCCCTTTATTAAATTAGATAAATTACAGCCCCCTCAAGAAAGGGGAGGTCTAGATTTCCCGGATTTTAGAAAGTACCAATTGAGCTCCCTGCTATCATATGTGGCTGATTGTAGATCGCGAGAGGCCCAATCAGTTTGGCTGGATATCGAGACTTCCCAAGCAAAATGGCCCTCATTAACCTATTGTTTATGGATAAGATGTCACGGATAAGATGAGATTAGGGTAGCATGGCTCAGTGGTTAGCAATACTGCCTCACAGCAGCAGGGTCCCAGGTTCAATTCCAGCCTCAAGCAACCGTCTGTGTGGAGTTTGCACAATCTCTCCGTGTCTGCATGGGTTTCCTCCAGGTGCTCCAGTTTGCTCCCACAGTCCAAAGATGTGTAGGTCAGGTGAATTGCCTATGCTAAATTGCCCATAGTGTTAGGTGCATTAGTCAGAGGGAAATGGGTCTGGTGGGTTACTCTTTGGAGGGTCGGTGTGGACTAGTTGGGCCAAAGGGCCTGTTTCTGCACTGTAGGTAATCTAATCTAACTGTGCGCCCGATTGTCCTAAACACAATCAAAGCTTGGAGGATGATTCGACAGGGTGAGGTAATCTACAAAAAAAAACCTCCCCCTTTATTTCGATAGTGGGAATGTTGGGATTTCAGCCAGGTTTGACTGACGCTGGATTTAAAATTTGGGAGTCCAGAGGCATCTCCTGTTTGGGAGATCTGTACGATGGGGAGATCATGTTCGAACAGTTGTGTCAGAAATTCAGGTTACCTAGCAAGGATCTCTTTCGACATTTTCAAGTATGAGACTTCATGCAAAAAAAGACCACATTGATGGCCAGTCTGTACATATCAGATATGGAAGGGAGAGTGCTTTGGCCGATGGGTGCATTCTCGGTCAGTACTCTCTACCACTCGCTAGGTAATAAGGTATCGAAGGACATGGAATGGCCATATAAAACCTGGACTCTAGAATTAGGGGTGGAAATCTCCTCAGAGATGTAGGAGGACATCTGGGAAAATGCCAGGAAGATCTCTATCTATAATAGGGCTCAAGCTATTCAATTGAAGGTACTTCATAGGGCTCATGTGGCACCAGAGCGGCTTGCAAAGTTCAAGGTAGGAGTATCCCCAGTGTGCCCTAAATGTAAAATAGAAGTTGGTACTCTCACTCATTGTCTGTGGACATGCCATAAGATCCGTAGATATTGGGACAGTGTAGCGAATGCCTTGGCAAAGATTATTGGAACTGAGATTGGGCTGGACTCAGTGTCTCTCCTTTTGGGCTTTCCAAATCTTCCTTCTCGAGATGCATACGGGAAGAAACTATTTCCTATCCTCTCCTTTTGTGCGAGGAAAAATGTTTTAGAAAGCCTGATATTGGAAAGTCGCCCAGGACTTTCGAAGTGGCATAGGATAGTTATGGAATATATCCCTTTGGACTTCTTACGAATATGGTGCATGATAAAACGGAATTGTTCTATAGAACATGGCGGCCCTTTTTGAACTACATTGATGCAGATGTATCGGCCATTCTGTTTAGGGCCTTTGATTAGCCATGAGGATAATGTCTGCTGGTTCGGGGGCTCCTGGGATGACAAATCCCGTACAGAACTTGATATAATTTTATTTTGAATGTTTATTTAGTTATCCTCTTTTTTTTGTTAGTTATATACTGTATTGTAGTTTTCTTAATATAGAGTTTTTTTTCTTATATCTTACTTTGTGTTTTGGTAGTCTGTAGAGTAGATTAGTAATTTGTTTCCTTTATTTATATTGATGTTATTATATTGTAAAGTGGTTACACTATTTTGTATTATGCGAGCATAAGAGGTACAGTTAGTGAGTTTGCAGATGACACCAAAATTGGAGGGGTAGTGGACAGCGAAGAGGGTTACCTCAGATTACAACAGGATCTGGACCAGGTGGACCAATGGGCTAAGACGTGGCAGATGGAGTTTAATTCGATAAATGCGAGGTGCTGCATTTTGGGAAAGCAAATCTTGGCAGGACTTATACACTTAATGGTAAGGTCCTAGGGAGTGTTGCTGAACAAAGAGACCTTGGAGTGCAGGTTCATAGCTCCTTGAAAGTGGGGTCGCAGGTAGATAGGATAGTGAAGAAGGTGTTTGATAAGCTTTCCTTTATTGGTCAGAGTATTGAGTACAGGAGTTGGGAGGTCATGTTGCGGCTGTACAGGACATTGGTTAGGCCA
>NC_057734.1:14244483-14245493 GCF_004010195.1 Chiloscyllium plagiosum
GAAGTGGTGGAGGCTGTTACAATTGCAACATTTAAGAGGCATTTGGATGGGTATATGAATAAGAAGGGTTTGGAGGGATATGGGCCGGGTGCTGGCAGGTGGGACTAGATTGGGTTGGGATATCTGGTCGGTGTGGATGGGTTGGACCGAAGGGTCTGTTTCCATGCTGTACATCTCTATGACTCTTTGAAATGACAACACTAGAATATTAAAAAGAATGAAAATAAGGAATGGGAATCATTTTATTCTTGATGGTCTTTGAAGTATTTGCTGTGGTTTGGATTTGAATTCATTGCATGGCAGTGTGGGTGGAGACAGATCTGGTTGTGACTTCCATAAAAGAATTGTTTACGTGCCTGAAGAGAGGAAAAAATGCAAGGGCTGGGGATGACAGTGTAGTGAGACCAGCAGAATTGCAAAGAACTAGCTCGTTCTACAGTGCCATGTCTTGAGAAGGAAAACGGGATCCAAGCAGAATCACTACTGTGAACCATGCACAAAATACTGTGTCTCCTTGTGGCTGACTCAGAAACAAGGTCAGAGATTGGTAATACATTTCCTGCCATCTAAAGCAAGAACGTCAGAAAACATGATATTCAAAGTTGAATGTAATTGAAAAAAAACCCTCAAAACACAGGATGGTGTTCCAGCATAATAAACCACTCAGTTCATTGAATCTGTGCAGGCTACCAGACTCACCCTATCAGTCCCACTCGACTGCCTCCACATCCCCAACATTTCATTTTTGCTTCTTCAAGCACTTTTTGAAAGCTGCAATTGAATCTGCCTCTACCCTGATGCTCTTACCTGCCCTCGATCTCTTCATAGCCAACTGCCGCCGTGACATTAACCGCCTCAACCTGTCCACCCCTCTTACCCACTCCAACCTCTCACTCTCACAATGTGCAGCCCTCCACTCCCTCCGCTCCAACCCCAACCTCACTATCAAACCGGCAGACAAGGGAGGCGCGGTGGTAGTTTGGCGCACCGACCTTTACACCGCTGAGGCT
>NC_057734.1:14246398-14257988 GCF_004010195.1 Chiloscyllium plagiosum
ACAGAACCCCACTGGTCCTCACCTACCACCCCACCAACCTCCAGATACATCGTATCATCCTTCGTCATTTCTGCCACCTCCAAACAGACCCCACCACCAAGGATATATTTCCCTCCCCTCCCCTATCAGCGTTCCAGAAAGACCACTCCCTCCGTGACTCCCTCGTCAGGTCCACACCCCCCACCAACCCAACCTTCACTCCCGGCACCTTCCCCTGCAACCTTCACTCCCGGCATTTTCCCCTGCAACCGCAAGAAATGCAAAACTTGCGTCCTTACCTCCCCCCTTACTTCCCTCCAAGGCCCCAAGGGATCCTTCCATATCCGTCACAAATTCACCTACACCTCCACACACATCATTTACTGCATCTGCTCTATCCAATGTGGCCTCCTCTACACTGGGGAGACAGGCCGCCTACTTGCGGAACCGCCATGTGGCTGAACACTTTAACTCCCCCTCCCACTCCACCAAGGACATGCAGGTTCTTGGCCTCCTCCATCGCCAGACCATGGCCTGGAGGAAGAGCGCCTCATCTTCCGCCTAGGAACCCTCCAACCACAAGGGGTGAATGCAGATTTCTCGTTTCCTCATTTCCCCTCCCCCCACCTTATCTCAGTCCCAACCCTCAGACTCAGCACCCACCTTCTTGACCTGCAATCTTCTTCCTGACCTCTCCACCCCACCCCACTCCTTCTCAGGCCTATCACCTGCATTCCCAACGCCCCTCCTCCCTACCTTTTATCTTAGCTTGCTGGGCACACCTTCCTCATTCCTGAAGAAACATCAATTCTCCTGCTCCTTGGATGCTACCTGACCTGCTGCACTTTTCCAGCAACACATTTTTAACCTCTACCCTGATGCTGCCTTGCTGTGTTCTTCTCCTTCCGACCCGCCGAAGCGCAACCCACCCATACCCCTATCTAAAACTACAGGCAATTTAGCATGGCCAGAGGAAACCAGAGCAGATACATGCAAACTCCACACAGTCAGTTGCCTGAGTCGGGAATTGAACCCGGGTCTCTGGCGCTGAGAGGCAGCAGTGCTAACCACTGTGCCACCGTACCCCATACTTTGGATTCCAGGATCTGCACTTTGTCTCTACCCATTGTCAATGCATTCCCCAACCTATTCACAGTGCTTTTAAAATAATTCAAAAACTTTCAATAAAATAATACCAATTCCTTGCCTGCATGCATCCTAATTATGTATGTAGTGCTGGCTTTCTAGTAACAGAACACGTTGCCTGCACTCAAAGATATTAATCTTTACAACTGGAGGGCTGGAAGTTATTTGCATGAAACTCCCAGCCCTAAAGATCACATGGTGCTGATGTGAGGCACAGTAAACCATGGCAGCAGTTAGCAGCTCCTTCCTGCTCTTTGTCGCTGCGGCATTTCTGCATCTTTTTATTCCCACTTGGGCCCTGCACACAGTCGGCTCGCTCCCTCTGGACACGGTCACTTTCTACAAGGTGAGTGCACTCTGAAAACGCGGCGCTCATGTTAAACATTTGATTTGCAGGCGGGCAAACGGGAACTTCCTCGGTGCTACATCTGAAATAAACACGACAGTGTGATAACTCATTTGACATCTTGCAGCTCTGAAACAAAAAATGATTTGACTATCACCTGATGAAGGAGCGTCGCTCCGAAAGCTAGTGTGCTTCCAATTAAACCTGTTGGACTATAACCTGGTGTTGTGTGATTTTTAACTGAAAAAAAAATGGGGCAATATCCAACGGCAAAGAAAAAGCACAATGTGGAAATGCCCGGGATGCCAATCGAAGCCGATTTTGTTAAGTGACAGGTTTCTATCAGACGCTAAGGAAATTAAACCTGATCGGCTCCCTTGTGTTTTTTTTTAAATAGGTTGAAGTATATTAGAGAAATAGACAATGAGTAAAGGCGAGAATAGAATGCACGGGTTTGCTGATCAATCCAGTTTTAAAAATGGCAATGAATTAATTTGAGAAGAGTTTAGCAGTGTGCACGGGCAGAGTTTGTAACATTGCCACTGTTTCAGTGCAGTGTATCTTTATCATGACGGGGGGTCCTCGAGGACTGATGTGCAGAATTTTCTGGCACCGGAATCTCTGCTGGGCACGGGACTTTGCTGTCATTCAGTCCGTTAACAGGGTGGTTAATAGAGGCTTTCCTTTTGCAATGCCCTAGTGCGCTCCTCCAATAGAAAAATGACAGCGAACAGCAATGAGCACCTCCCCACCAATCCTTTCTGCACGCGTGTTTCACTTCCTCCCTCCCGCCCATCTCCCCCTCGTTTGCATCAATGTCGCTCGTTTTGTTTTCCCTAGCCCCACTCCTTTTCTCCCTCCCCATCTCTGCTTCAGTCACTAATTAGGCCAGAACAACATGAGCTCACAGAATGTGCTAGAATCTGCAACTCAGTCACATGCAGCCATCACATCTGGTTATAAAGGTTAGTTTTCTTACAAACAGGAATCACTGAAACAACGTCCTCCTGGGTTGCAGCATTTTTTAAAAAAATAGAAGCCACAGTTAAAAGTACGTAACAGAAAGAAAATGAATTCAGATTTACTCGTCAAATTTACCCCAAAATGCCACACACAATGAATCATTCCAGAAACAAAGACCGGTTACCAAATTCATGCCAAAAACCTCTATCAGAGAATAGGCGGGTGTTGGGAAACGTTGCACTTTTTAATTCTGAACAGAAACTAGCTTCGTTAAATAGAACTTTTATTTTCTTTACAAAAACAATGAGATGCAGAAAACATGTAAGACATAAAGACAAAGTATTGGAAATACTCAGCAGGCCTGGCAGCAGCTGTGAATAGATAACACTGACCTTCCTGGTGGTTATCCAATGATTTATATAGTGAGAAGATTGGTTGTGGGTAAAGAGAGCTTTGGGTCAGTTGTATTTGATGAAATGCAGTTTCAGACTACGAGAATTGTGCAAACCCAATAAATGGATCAACACCTAAAGTCTCAGTATTTCCTGCAGGTTATTCCCAAACAGAAGTATGTGCTGGTAAAGATTGACACACAGTATCCATATGGAGAGAAACAGGATGAGTTTAAGAAATTAGCAGAAAACTCTGCTTCCAGCAAGGAACTCTTGGTGGCTGAGGTGGGAATATCAGGTAGGAAGAGTTACTTGCTCAAGAATTAAACTAAGTGGTCAGAAACCTCCTCTATTAAATGTCTGTGTCTTATATTGGTTAGTTCCCACAACAATTCCAATCATTGAATATGAACATGGTTTCAGCTATGTGTTGTGCTTGTAAATAAATAAATAAATATTAGTAAACAGGGATGCTTGGAGCCTCAGCCAGATAGCAGGTCTTATTGTTAGAATTTTTTTCTCAGCATAACTATTGAGTGGCTATTTCCAACTGTGAGCTGGAATCGAGACCATGAAAAATGGAGAGTACATAGAATAGGGAGAAGAAATAATTTGTTTTGACATAAACACCTTTCATACACTGAAGACATCCCATACGACTCACAGCCAGTAAATATTCTTAGGAAAGGGTAGGGGAGAATTAGAAGCTTGTGTGCCAAGCTGTAGATCCTGTGGGAATTGGGAGTGTTATGAGGGCGGGAGAAAGTGAGGAAAAACAATGTTTTAAAATATATAGTCAGACTTATACTATGAGAAATTATTTAACTTTAGATTTTTTAAATTCATAAACAGATTATGGTGAAAAGGAAAATTCAGAACTTGGCACGAAATACAAAGTGGAAAAGGATGACTATCCTGTCTATTTGCTTTTCATGAATGGGGATTTGGAGAATCCAGTCCACTACACTGGTGAGATTAAACAGGATGCCATTCAGCAGTGGTTGAAGAGTAAAGGTGTGTGGGTCGGAATGCTCGGATGTCTGGAGGAGTATGACACACTAGCTGCAGAGTTCCGCAGCACAAGCGCCCAGGAAGAGCGCCAGAAGATCATGGAGAAGGTGAAGGCCATGATACAGGAGATGCCAGAGTCTGAGCAGAAATCAGCAGAACAGTACCATAAAATTATGAGCAAGGTTCTGGCACAAGGTGATTCATTTGTCCATTCCGAGATTGCACGGATTGGCAAACTGCTGGAAGAGAGCAAGATGAGTTCAGCTAAAAAGGTGGAGTTTCAGAAACGGCAGAATATCCTGAGCTCATTTCAAGTACCCAGTGTAGCAAAAGAGGATTTGTAAGAATTAACTGGGATCTGTTGAAGTCCTGAAGTTTTAAAAAAAAAAGCATTCTACTGTAAGCCATGTCACTGCTGAAATTGCTGAGGAGGATCTGGTTATCCGGAGTCCACCATCTCCCACTTATTCTTCTCAGCTGAAGGCTCTGACTATTGTGCTATCTTAACAGAGTCTGATATTGTTCTCAAATGCCAGCTGGCATGAGGCACTGAATATATTACTTGTTTGTTGAATCCCCCTTCATGCCAAAGCACCAAACTGAATTATGGCATTTTGCCACTCCAGTTAACACAACAAATTTGGACTCAATCCTGGGATCCTCAGTCTGTCTAGCTCATAACAATACCCCTTCAAAGGTCTTAGGGTCTTTTATTGAAAGGGAATTTTCACCATGATTGTGGCAGCATTGTGCATGTTGAAACTGCAGGAGTATATGCTAATGATGGGCTTTGACCAACATGCTTCATAGCTCAGAGTTGCCAGTTTCAGCTGTGCTACGCTAAAGGAGCTACTGAACAGAAGCTGTCAGACTGCATTACCCCACCTTCATTTCAGACCAGTAGAAGCCTGTGACCAGGCCACTCATTCGTAATCAGCCAGGGAGTAGTGAGTGGCAGAGGTAGACCAGCTCAGAAGAGGAAATACCATTAAAGAATGGGAGTTAAACCATAAAACTGTCTTCAAGCAGATGTCAAATAATATACAGTAGCGCCTCGACTTATGAACTTAATCCATTCCGGGACCCGGTTCGTGAACCGAAAAGTTCGCGAACTGAATCAATTTTTCCCATTGTTCGGATAGCGTAAGAATGCTTGGATGGCTGTTCACAGCGCATGCGCCAAGGACGAACTGAATGAGAGCACTCAGGTCCCGAGAGCTTTTGCGTTCAACAAGCACGTAGCAAAGCAGAACAGTGAAACCACGTGGTCGCACACGGACTTTTTGCGTTCGTACCTTGAATTTCGTACGTACGTTGAAGCAACACGTTACGTACAATCCTGTTCGTAAACTGATTTGTTCGTGAACGGGGTCGTTTGTATGTCAAGGCGCTACTGTAGTTCAAAGTACAAGATTTTATAGAAATTATGAAGCTCTTCAGCAGTGACATGTCTTTGTTTATAAACCTCTTAATTTTTTTTTTAATTCTTGGAAAATATTTTCTTCACTAACCTTTTGAGGGTTATTCCCAGTATTATTTCAACATGTAACAATCTGAAGCAGTATAGGTCTGTCCCATTGCTTCCCACGTAGCGAGTTCCTCATGTCAAAAATGCCATAATGGGTGTAACTAAACAGAGGTCCGAAAGTCATTGCCAATAAATTCTAAAGAAGATTAAAACTCTATAGACTGTAATAGTGAGGCCTTTTTCACCTCCTCTCTCTGGGCTGTAATACTCCTGAACAGCATTCCCTTATACTCTTTTCACTGGCGAGCAAGAGGAGAGGGAATAGTACAACATTCCAACTAAGATCAAATCCTGCATGTGTATAAATGTGTTTGGGTCTCCACTTATAACTGATTGGCATGAGTGAAGGAGATGCAGGTATGAGAAAAAAAACACTCCTCTTCAAGTAAAAGGCAACTTACAGTAAAACAAAGGAAAAGTATTCTCCAATTATGTTGACACCTGTTCATTTCTTCATCACCCATATTTAGATTTTCTCCCAACAATTGATCTCTATAAGGATCACCCTGATGTGCAAATGATCTTGTGTTCTATTGTGAATTGTTTTAAAAATCTTATTAAAAATGATAATTTACAATTAATCTTGCATATGGTGTATATATAACTGATTCAATTTTAGTCAGGATGAAGTCATTTTACAGTCTGGAATTCAAAACAAGTTGCTTTCCCTTCCTAATAGTCTTGTGTCAATGATAGGAACTGTTGTATCATGGGTGAGAGTTTAAATTCCACATCAGGACTTGTGCATAATATATGCTGATACTTCTATACAGCATATCTTCAGGGAGTAATGCAACATGTTTGATGTTAGACAACAGGTCCTGGTAAGTGTACCGCTGAATTTAATAGATGTCTTAGTACTACAGTACTATTTAAAGATCGAGAATTTTGTTGTCCTAATCAACATTTATACCTCAATTAGTAGTACTAAAATTGGTTATTGATGACTGAGGCTGGTTATTTTATTTACTGGGTAAATTTGCAACATTCAATGACAGCAAAGTTGATCGGTCAGTCTGGCTCAGCAACAAATGTCAAACAAATGTATTTTGTGTATTTTGTGCAAAATTGAAGTCCATGAGATTAAAGAGCTGTATTGGCTAAGAGAATAGTTAAGTAGAGGACAGTAGTGGTGAATGGTTGTTAATCAGAATTTTAGGGGAAGTGTGCAGTGATGTTTCCCAGGAATTATGTTGGCTACTGTGCAATTTACTACATATTAATGACTTAGACGTTGGTATATAAGGCATCATTTAAAACTTTGTAGATTACACAAACTCAAATGTATCTCTGAGAAAGATAGTAATTGACTTCAGGAAGACACAGAACTGTTAAAATACATAGAAACATGGCAGATGAACTCTTCTGCAACACACCATGGATGTGACTCATTTTGTTTAGATGAATAAGAATCCAAATTAAACACTAATTTTAAATAGGACGCAATAATGGAATCTCAGTGGTGTACACAGACAAGTGTTTGGAGGTGGCAGAACAAGTTAAAGGCTGTTTAAAAATTGTCCAGTTGATCATCACATTTTCATAAGGATTTCAAGCCTTTAAAGAGGAAGCAGGGAAGACTTACAAGAGTACAACAAGGGATGAAAGTTCAATTATGTTGCAATACTTAGGAGAAGGGAAAGATTTTATACAGATATTTAAAAGTTTTCATGAGTAAATTAGGAGAAACTGTTTCAAGTAGTAGGATCTAACAATGATGTCTTGAAACGGGTAAAGGTGGATAAATCCCAGGACCTGATCAGGTGTACCTGAGAACTTTGTGGGAAGCTACAGAAGTGATTGCGGGGCCTCTTGCTGAGATATTTGTATCATCGATAGTCACAGGTGAGCTGCTGGAAGACTGGAGGTTGGCTAACGTGGTGCCACTGTTTAAGAAGGGTGGTAAGGACAAGCCAGTGAGCCTGACTGACCTCAGTGGTGGGCAAGTTGTTGGAGGGAATCCTGAGGGACAGGATGTACATGTATTTGGAAAGGCAAGGACTGATTAGGGATAGTCAACATGGCTTTGTGCGTGGGAAATCATGTGTCACCAACTTGATTGAATTTTTTGAGGAAGTAACAAAGAGGATTGATGAGGGCAGAGCAGTAGATGTGACCTATGTGGACTTCAGTAAGGCATTTGACAAGGTTCCCCATGGGAGATTGATTAGCAAAGTTAGATCTCATTGGATACAGGGAGAACTAGCCATTTGGATACAGGACTGGCTCAAAGGTCGAAGACACTGTGGTGGTGGTAGTGGTGGTGGAGGGTTGTTTTTCAGATTGGAGGCCTGTGACCAGTGGAGTGCCACAAGGATCGGTGCTGGGTCTTCTACTTTTTGTCATTTACATAAATGATTTGGATGCAAGCATAAGAGGTATAGTTAGTAGGTTTACAGATGACACCAAAATTGGAGGTGTAGTGGACAGCGAAGAGGGTCACCTCAGATTACAACAGGATCTTGATCAGATGGGCCAATGGGCTGAGAAGTGGCAGATGGAGTTTAATTCAGATAAATGTGAGGTGCTGCATTTTGGGAAAGCAAATCTTAGCAGGACTTATACACTTAATGGTAAGGTCCTAGGGAGTGTTGCTGAACAAAGAGACCTTGGAGTGCAGGTTCATAGCTCCTTGAAAGTGGAGTCGCAGATAGATGAGATAGTGAAGGCGGCATTTAGTATGCTTTCCTTTATTGGTCAGAGTATTGAGTACAGGAGTTGGGAGGTCATGTTGTGGCTGTACAGGACATTGGTTAGGTCAGAGTTGGAATATTGCGTGCAATTCTGGTCTCCTTCCTATCGGAAAGATGTTGTGAAACTTGAAAGGGTTCAGAAAAGATTTACAAGGATGTTGCCAGGTTTGGAGGATTTGAGCGAAAGGGAGAGGCTGAACAGGCTGGGGCTGTTTTCCCTGGAGCAGAGGCTGAGGGGTGACCTTATAGAGGTTTACAAAATTATGAGGGGCATGGATAGGATAAGTAGACAAAGTCTCTTCCCTGGGATGAGGGAGTCCAGAAGTAGGTTTAGGGTGAGAGGGAAAGCTATAAAAGACAACTAAGGGGCATCTTTTTCACACAGAGGGTGGTACGTGTATGGAATGAGCTGCGAGAGGAAGTGGTGGAGGCTGGTACAATTGCAACATTTAAGAGGCATTTGGATGGGTATATGAATAGGAAGGGTTTGGAGGGATATGGGCTGGGTGCTGGCAGGTGGGACTAGATTGGGTTGGGATATCTGGTTGGCATGGACGGGTTGGACCGAAGGATCTGTTTCCATGCTGTACAGCTCTATGACTCTTATGGACAACAATTTTTAAGGAACAAAAAGGACAGCAATTTAAAGTAACTTGCAAAAAAAAACCTGAGTTGACATGAATAAAAAATTTTGCAATTAAATCTTATGATTCAAAATGTGTTATCTGAAGGGATGATTGGAGTAGTGCATTAGTAATGTGCTAGATTTATATTTGAAATGAAATTAAGTCATAAACAACCAACAGAGGCCTGATATACTGAATGGTTTCCTTCTGAAATTACAGGATTCTAATTTTAATTAAACAAGAGTTGTGAAAAACAGGTGTAATCATTGAGATGAGACCACATAGTGTAATTAGTTCAACCTTTCCCTTGAATCAGACAGTCCTGTTTCTGTAGCCATACTGGAAAAATTCTGGAACAAATGATTCCTACAAGCATTTCTAATCTGGAATTAAACAGTAGCTTTAAATGTATCAGATTCAAGATAGAACTGCCTCAACAATCACTCCCTACCAATACTAAAAACCCACAGGCATGCTCCTCTCCCATGGGACTGATTATGCTTTGTTTTCAAAGCTTACTGTCTGTGCTGAGACTGTTCCTTCAAACATCCCTCACACCTCTATACAGGACGAGAGTACTTCCATAAATAGTTCATTATTAACTTGCAGTGCAACATCAATCAAGTGAAATTTTGCACAGACACATAGTATACATCATTGAAATACACAGATAAGATCAAGGAGCAGAAATTAGGCCATTCAGCCCATCGAGTCTGCTCTGCTATTCAATCATAGCTGATAGGTTTCTCAACCCCATTCTCCTGCCTTCTCTTTGTAACCTTTGATCCCGTTCACATCAATAACTTATCCATCAGTCTTAAATAAACTCAATGACCTGACCTCTACAGCCTTCTGTGGCAATGAATTCCCATAAACTCACCCTCATCGCAGTTCTAAGGGGTCCTCCCTTTACTCCGAGGCTGTGCCCTCAGGTCCTAGTCATTTGCTAATTGAAACATCTTCCCAACATCCACCCTATCCAATCCTTTCAGTATTATGTAAGTTTCATTTAGATCTCACCCCTCCCCCCCCATCCTTCTAAACTCTGGAGTATACAGTGTGTTCAAATATTCCTCATATGTTAAACCTTCCATTGCTGGGATTATTCTCATGGATGTGCTCCAGGACCATATGTCCTTCATGAGATGTGGGGCCCAAAACTGCTCACAATATTCTAAATGTAGTCTGACCAGTGCAGTATAAAGCCTCAGAAGTACATCCCTGCTTTTATATTCTAGTCCTCTTGAATTGAATGCCAACATTGCATTTGCCATCCTAATTACTGACTCAACCTGTGAGTTAATCTTAAGAGAATCCAGGACAATGACTGCCCAGATTTGACTTTCTTCCCCCCCCCATTTAGTCCATGTCTCTTCTTTCTACCAAAGTGCACAAACTCACTTTCCCACGTTGTATTCCATCTGCCACTTCTTTGCCCACTGTTCTTGTATAAATCCTTCTGTAGCCTCCCTGCCTGCTCAATAATACCTGTCCCACCTACCTTTGTATCATCTGCAAACTAGTATCTTGCCTCTAACACCATCTTATCTTACCCTGTGTGGCACATCAAAGGCCTTCTTGAATTCCAGTTAGATAACATCCATTGGCTCTCCTTGGTCTAACTTGCTCGTTACCACCTCAAAGAATTCGAACAGATTTGTCAGGCATGACTTCCCCTTGACAAAATCATGCTGCTTTTGTCCTATTTTATCATGCACTCCCAAGTATTCAGAAATCTCATCCTTCACAATGGACTCCAAAATCTTACTGACAACGGAGGCCAGGCTAATCTGCCTGTAATTTCCCACCTTTTGCCTTTTTCCCTCCTTACACAGGGCGGTTACATTTGCAATTTTCCAGTCCTCTGTCACCTTGTCTGACTCCGGTGATTCCTGAAAGATCACCACTAAGGACAGAAAAACATTTAATGAAGTACAAGAATTAGATGGTGAAAATACACTCATTCATCTGAAATGCCATGGGAAATTATGTTGCATAATAAAAATTACCCAGAGTCATAGAGATGTATAGCACAGAAACAGACCCTTCGGTCCAACTTGTCCATGCCGACCATATATCCCAACCTAATCTGGTCCCACTTGCCAGCACCCAGCCCATATCCCTCTAAGGCCTTCCTATTCATATACCCATCCAGATGCCTTTTAAATGTTGCAATTGTTCTAGCCTCCACCACTTCCTCTGGCAGCTCATCCCATATATGTGCCACCCTCTGCATGAAAAGGTCGCCGCTTAAGTCTGTTTTATATCTTTCCCCTCTCGCCCTAAACCTATGCCCTCGAGTTCTGGACTCCCCCACACCAAGGAAAAGACTTTGTCTATTTATCCTATCCATGCCCCTCATGATTTTAGAAACCTCTGTGAGGTCACCCCTCAGCCTCTCCAGAGAAAACAGCCTCAGCCTATTCAACCTCTCCCTGTAGCTCAAATCCTCCAACCCTGGCAACATCCTTGTAAATCTTTTCTGAACCCTTTCAAGTTTCACAACATCCTTCCAATAGGAAGGAGACCAAAATGCATGTAAAGTTAAAAATCACACAACACCAGGTTATAGTCCAACAGGTTTAATTGGAAGCACACTAGGAGGGCTCAATCCTAACACACACAAGTTACAGCAAAAATTTACAG
Organism: Chiloscyllium plagiosum; assembly: GCF_004010195.1. NCBI lineage: Eukaryota > Metazoa > Chordata > Chondrichthyes > Orectolobiformes > Hemiscylliidae > Chiloscyllium > Chiloscyllium plagiosum. The sequence continues at coordinate 14,257,729 of NC_057734.1, forward strand.
TGTGTGATGTAACTGAAATTGTACATTGAAAAATTGATTGTCTGTTAAGCCTTTCATCTGTTAGAATACCGTGATAGTTTCACTTCTTACATGTGTAAATCACAAAACCTTTTTTTAAAATGTTGTATTCTCTGGTTAGCTGTTAACAGTGGGTGATAGCTAGACAATATGTTGAAGGTTTTGGCCCCCTGTGTTCTCTGTCTATGCCATGATGTTTAGATTGATTCTAATCTAAAAAGTGAGATAACAGAGTTTTACAT
>NC_057734.1:14259052-14325547 GCF_004010195.1 Chiloscyllium plagiosum
TAGTCCATGGTGAGTTTGATGGTGGGATGAAACTTGTTGATGTCACTGTGGAGTTTTATCAGTGACTCCTTGTCATGGGTCCAGAGGAAGAAAATGTCATCAGTGTACCTGGTGTAAAATGTTGGTTGGAGATCCTGCATAGAGAAGAAGTCTTGTTCGAACCTGTGCATAAAAATGTTGGCATATTGGGGTGCAAATTTGGTCCCCATGACTGTTCCATGTATCTGGATGAAGAACGGGTTTCAAAGGTGAAGACTTTGTGATCAAGGATAAAGTGGATGAGTTATAGGATGATGTTTGGAGATTGGCAGTTGTTGGTGTTGAGTACTGAGGCTATTGCCGCGATGCCATCATTGTGGGGGATGCTGGTGTAATGTGCGGAAACGTCCATTGTGACGAGAAATGTGACCGGTTCGACTGGTCCATGGGTGCTGAGTTTCTGTAAGAAATCCGTAGTGTCGCGACAGAAGCTGGAGATCCCCTGTATAATAAGTTTCAAGATGCCTTCTACATAGAGATTCTCACATAGGGTTCCATTGCCCGACATGACAGGAAATCCTGGTGTGTTGGCTTTGTGTACCTTTGGAAGGCAGTAGAAGTCGCCTACACGAGAAGTACGTGGGATGAGGGCGTGTAGGGAACTCTGAAGGACCGGATCCAAAGTTCTGATCAGTGTGTTTAATTCACGGGTGTGTTCTTTGGTCGGATCAGCTGGTAGTTGCCTGTAGTGTTCCTGGTTGTTCAGTTGTCGGTACACTTCCTTGCAGTAATCTGTTCTATTCGGAATGACAATGGCTCAGCCTTTATCTGCTGACAATGTTGTCATTGGTTTTGAGAGCCTGGATGGCATTGCGTTGTGAACGGGTGATGTTTTGCTCTACCTTGTGGGTACGGCTGATGAATCTGGCATTTATATACTTCCTGAAGGTTTGAGCAGACATGTCAAGCCCAAGGCAGTGGCCCTCCGGTGGGGTACAACTTGACACCTTCTTTGGTTGCTCCTCTACAGATCCCTATGATGACTGTTCCAGTTCATCAGTGGGCTCATTGGGATCACTGCTAGCACCTTGAAAGAATTCCCGGAGTCTCATTCGTTTGATGAACTCCTCCGTCTGCTGCCAGAACCAACAGGTCCATTTTGGTGGTGGGGCAGAAGTTGAGACCCCTACTCAGGACAAGAGTTCTTCTCTATGCAGAATCTCCAACCAACATTTTACACCAGGTACACTGATGACATTTTCTTCCTCTGGACCCATGACAAGGAGTCACTGATAAAACTACACAGTGACATCAACAAGTTTCATCTCACCATCAAACTCAGCATGGACTATTCTCGACTATCTGTCTCATTCTTGGACACATGCGTCTCCATCAAGGATGGACACCTCAGCACCACACTCTACCGCAAACCCACAGACAACCTCACAGTGCTACACTTCTCCAGCTTCCACCCAAAACATACTAAAACAGCCATCTCCTATGGACAAACCCTACACATACACTGGATCTGCTCAGATGAGGAGGAACGTGACAGACACCTTGAAGTACTCAGGGATGCCCTCACAAGAATGGGGTACAATGCCCAATTCATCGACCGCCAGTTCCAACGTGCCACAGCAAGGAACCGTAATGACACGTGCTGCAACTGATAGGGTACCCTTCGTTGTTCAGTATTTCCCAGGACCTGAAAAATTACGCCATGTTCTCCGTGACCTGCAACACATTATCAATGAGGATGAGCACCTCTCCAAGACCTTCCCCACATCGCCACTACTTGCCTTTAAACCACCAAACCTCAAACAGATCGTTGTTCATAGCAAGCTGCCCGGCTCTCAGGACAGCTCCACACAACACTGTCACGGTAGGCGCTGCAAGACGTGTCAGAGTGTGGACATAGATACCACCATTACGCGTGGGGACACCTCCCACCTTGTACATGGCAGGTGCTCATGTGACTCAGCCAACATTGTCTATCTTATACGTTGCAGGTAAGGATGCTCGGAGGCATGGTACAATTGGGAAACTGAGCAAAGGCTACAACAATGGATGAATGGGCACCGCATAACAGACAGGAGTGTTCCCTCCCAGTTGGGGAACACTTTAGTGGTCCAGGACATTCAGCCTCGGATCTTCGGGTGACCATCCTCCAAGGTGGACTTCGGGACAGGTAGCAGAGAAAAGTGGCCAAGCAGAGGCTGATAGCTAAGTTTGGTACCCATAGGGAGGGCCTCAACCTGGACCTTGGGTTCATGTCACATTACAGGTGACCACCACTGCGCTGCACACACAGGCACTCCTATACACACGGACACACATATACACAGATGCGCACACAGACACCCACACACGCACCGCCTCACAGTCGTAAGACGCTCTGCACCCACTACACACTTTCTCACACTCACAAGCCCAAACCCAGACAGACACACACACACATATTTTGTAGGAGAATTTGTACTTGCAGGGTTACATTGTACTTTGCTCAAAAACTGCATGCATTCATGAAGAACTCTGTTATCTTACTTTTTAGATTAGAATCAATCTAAACATCATGGCATAGACAGAGAACACAGGGGGCCAACACCTTCAACATATTGTCTAGCTATCACCCATTGTTAACAGCTAACCAGAGAATACAACATTTTAAAAAAAGGTTTTGTGATTTACACATGTAAGAAGTGAAACTATCACTGTATTCTAATAGATGAAAGGCTTAACAGACAATCAATTTTTCAATGTATAATTTCAGTTACATCACACACTGTAAATTTTTGCTGTAACTTGTGTGTGTTAGGATTGAGCCCTCCACTATCACCTGATGAAGGAGCGACGCTCCGAAAGCTAGTGTGCTTCCAATTAAACCTGTTGGACTATAACCTGGTGTTGTGTGATTTTTATCTTTGTACACCCCAGTCCAACACCGGCATCTCCAAAAAATGGATGCAATATTCCAACAGTGGCCTAACCAATGTCCTGTACAGCCACAACATGACCTCCCAACTCCTGTACTCAATACTCTGACCAATAAAGGAAAGCAGACCAAAAGCCTTCTTCACTATCCTATCTAATTGCAACTCTACTTTCATCAGCTTATTTCTAGGTTTAATGCATGTAACTATATTCATAAATGCAGCACATCATATATAATAAATCAATGTTCTCATAATTCTTCTTGGATAATGCTGTGGGAAGAATTGCTGCTCTAAAAATAAGAATTCCAAAATCACCGATACCCTGCTCACGTTTTTTTCTAGGAAGCTTTCATTTCTATTTTCTTTTATGAATTATTCACTATGCTTTACCTCCTATTCCATGTCTCCTTACATTAATCATGTTAAAAATCTCACAACACCAGGTTTAGTCCAATAGGTTTATTTGGAAGCACTAGCTTCTGACTCGAGTGGGATACAGACAGACTCTGACCTCACACTTCTAATGCATTTTCTGAGATGAGATGTCATCTTGTTATAAAACCTTAAATTATCTCGAGATGATGAGGAGAGGGGTTTGGGATTTACATATTAATGAACTGCAACCCATTCTAAAAGATGAAAGACTTAATAATCCAGGTTTGTTCGATATATCACTGAATGACACTAATCTTTTGCTGTAAATTCTGTGTCTTAAGATCTTATTACTCCACAACCATCCGATGAAGGAGCAGTGCTCCAAAAGCTAGTGCTTCCAAATAAACCTGTTGGACTATAACATGGTGTTGGGTGAGTTTTAAACTTTGTCCACCCCCGTCCAACACCAGCATCATACATTAGCCATGAATAACTAATATGAAAAAAGTTTTTGTAATTTTAAAAAAATGTACAACTGCATGTCCTTTGTTCATAATACCGGTGAAAACCACCACATTAAACAATCTCCAATTCCTGATCTGGATTATTGCTAACAAATTATACTTTAAGGGAGTAATCTCAGAATCATTTCAACTAATTTCTCTTCCTGTGACTCAAGTTTATTTCTTTAGTTAGTTTTGTAATAATGAAATTGTTAGCCTTTTTCCAAATCTGAAGAATGTCTCCCAAATATAGTACAAGAAATATCAGCTAAAGCTTCACGAATAGCTTCTTTAAGATTTATGCATACAGCGTGCCTGCATAGTAGTTTAGGGGTGGTTATCCTTTTATAATCAATTATGTTATTTGCATTATGCAGCCCTTTCTGAATCAAAATCCTTAGATGGAACACTCAGACACAGACAAATGAGAGTCCAATGTCAAATAGGACTCCAAATTTATGTGCACGTTATTACACAGAATGACTACTATGAACTTCTGTGTGAGGAGGAGAAATGGTCAGTGGTAGTACTATTGTAAATGCTAGTGATACAGAAGTATAAAATAGACACAATGGTCTGTGAAGAGAATGATTCTGCAGAGATAAGTTCAATAAGCAGAATTTTATTACTTTGCTAACCTTTAAATATGCAGCCCTGCTTATTCATAGGTATCCAATTCTGTTCAACATACAACAGAATTTTCAGGACACTTCAGAACCTTAAATATCAGCTTGAAAAATTTGGTGTCATTAAATATGGGGCTACTTACAGAGTGAACACAATTTACAGATGTACATCAGATAAAACAATAGAATGTGTATCCAAGAAAAAGGTAAGAGATTGCAATGCGTGTAAAATAATTCTGCAGTATCTCTGAAATTATTGCAGGAATAAAAAAAATTAGATTCCCCTAGCTGTATCACTTTTTAAATTGAATATGTTAGTGTCCATAAGACATAGGAGCAGAATTAGGCCATTTACCCATTGAGTCTGCTCTACTATTCAATCATGGCTGATGAGTTTCTCAACCCCATTCTACCCTTTCTCCCCATAATCCTTAACGATCAAGAACCTATCTCAATCTTTAGTATACTCAATGACCTGACCTCTACAGCTTTCTGTGGCAATGAATTCCATAGATTCACCACTCTCTGGCTGAAGAAGTTTCTCTTTATCTCCATTCTAAAAGGTCTTCCCTTTAGTCTAAGGCTATGCCCTCAGGTCCTAGTCTTTCCTGTCAATTGAAACATCTTTCCGACATCCACTCTGTCCAGGCCATTCAGTATTCTGTAAGTTTCAATTAGATTCCCCCCTCATCCTTCCAAACTCCATTACATTTAGACCCAGAGTCCTCAAATGTTCCTCATTCATTAAACCTTTCATTCCTGGGACCATTCTCATGAACCTCCTCTGGACATGCTCCTAGGCCAATACATCCTTTCTGAGATATGGGGCCCAAAACCGCACACAATGCTCAAAACATGGTCTGACCAGAGCCTCAAAAGTACATCCCTGTTTTTATATTAAAGTCCTCAAAATAAATGCCAACATTGAATTACAATGTGTCCTATGATTACCTGCCTCTTGAAGTAAGATATCAAATGAAAATAATACTCAATGGGCCTAATTCCACACAAGAATAGTTAATGGCTTATATTTCCATTGAAAATTTACTGAATTTTACATTAAGCTGTGATAACTGTTACTTTTGATTGTCATAATCTGGGGTAGAGATGTGGAGTGAGAAAATACTATTTTCTAGTTTTATGTAATAAATGATTGCTTAATCATTCAAGCAAGAAGAAAAATCCCCTCCAATCTGTAATTACACCACCAATTCAATCAGCAGGTAGCTGACAAAATTAATCTACCATTCCAGCCATCAGAATGTCAGTCTGGCTCTTCCCTAGTTTTGACACAGTATTGGTCTCTTCCAAGTGTCTGGATAATTTTTACATTTATTGATTGCGCCTTGCTAATGAATTAATTTCAGTTCCATTTTGATAGAATGTTAGAATTTTTAAGTCATACCTGAAATTTATTTTTCATGTGGTGTGGATGTCTTATTTGTGGATGCATTTACAAATGATAAATGACAATCTCTGGCTCAATTCCAGCTTTCTGCTGCATTAGTTGGTCTCAAAATTGATGTTGGGATTCTAAAATTAGACTTTGCCAAGGAGAATTCATTACATTAGGAATGGCTAAATAATAATTAAGTTAATATATAAAATAAGGTTTTTCTCTTGACTTTTGCACGTTTTAAAATGTCCTTTAGGAAATGTCATGTTGTTGAGTCTTTCCATCCATCTGGTGCAACACTTTCTCTTTTTTAAGACCCAGTAACAACATAAGCAGCCAGGAATACCAAACATAACACATGTTTAGGGGGACTCAAGGCTGAAAGTGCTCCTGTATAATCCCTAGACTTGCATATCTATTTCCAACCTCAGACATGATAAGCTGGGTACCAAACAAGCATCTCTCCATTGGATTCCTTTGATAAGAGAGCATGGTCGTGACCTGAAAAGAGAAGTGAAGGGAAGAAATACAAAACCTCTCACATTAAAAAAGGGCAAAATACAACACAAACAAGAATAAATTCATTATCCTGTCCAGATAATTTAGTGGATGTGCTGCAAAATCAATGGCAGTAGTGGGAATACAGCAATAAGCCAATATCTTTTATTGATGAATTGCAAGTTATGTTGAATCAATTGCTGTCAATTGTTAATGCAATTAAACAGAAATGTGCTCAGCTACCAGATTTTAGTAAATGCAAGAACTGGACTTCAATACTCTTGGGTTAAAGGACACAGGAAAACACTCACGTAAGCCACAAAATGATACATCACAAAAAGATCACTCATAGTGCAACCATTCCAGTTGGAAAGTGCAAATGGTGATATTAGATGCAGAGTATCAATTGTGGTTGTAATGGGATCGAACAATGAAAATAGTCGCTGATATACTCATGTAAAGTAACGCACCAGAAGTCAAAAAGCTGCACTGATATACATGTACAGAATTTTTGCTGTGTGTTGAAGAGCAGAATGAGGTGGGAAAACGCAGGGGAAAAAACATGACTTTCTTACCCTCTTGCAATGAAAACAGAAATCAGTGCAAATGCATTTGCCTGTATTAACATTTTAAATAGAAATACAGGTTCACCTTTCAACATGTTTTGCCCTCCCTGGAGGGGAAACAAAACTAAAAGTTGACATTGCAAGGTCAAAATAAATAGCTGTCTTGTGACTACTGAATGTTGAAGAATTGAGATAGAGGTCATGAGAATGTTTTAAATTATTGACCAAACTGCCTTGAGGACTGTGCTGGAAGTTGAATTTTCTCTATTAATATAAAAGATGAACACAAGATTGACGTAACTGGTTACTCACATGCCTTGTTAAATTAATAAATTATAGAAATTTAAGAAATTTCAAAGATTGGTGAAGGTGCAGTGAAGCAGTTAAAAATTAAGGTATTAATACATAGGAAGGCAAAATAGTATTCCCTTTCAGAAACAAATATATATCAAAGCTTAACTCACCAAATCCAGAATACACTGTAATGAACTATAAAATTCAGCTTGTTAAAATCCTAACTGAAAACAAGTCCACATTTCTACACAATCCTTCATTTCACTAATATTTGAGCCTATTTATGTGCATGTTGTACACAAAAGGTCACAGGTATAGCTTTTTATGACTCAAAGAGTCTTACTCAACTGCAAAGTCAAGTTGGAAATAGCTTTGAATGGAATAATGTGCAATCAATCATACAGCTCAAATATGAAGCAAGATAAATGAATTTTTTTTGTTCACTCACAGCAAATGGGTGTCTCTGGTGAAGCCAGCATTTATTGTCCATCTTTAACCACATTGCTGTAGGTCTGAAGTCACTTGTAGGCCTGACCAGGTAAGATGGCAAATTTCCTTCCCTAAAGAACATCAGGGAACCAGTTGGGTTTTTCCAACAATTGACACTGGCTTTGTGGTCATTATTAGACTCCAGATTCTTTTTTGAATTCAAATTCCATTATCTGTAATGGCAGGATTTGAACCAAAATCCCCAGATCATTAGCGAAGTTTCTGAATTAATAAGTCGAGCGATAATACTAGGCCGTTGCCTTATGAATGGCAGATTTAGAGAGTGTTTCTCATTAAATTGTTTGACCTGCACCATTTGAGTTATCAGAAGTTTTATTGGGCTAACTAAACAAGTGGGAAATGTTCCTGCAACAGTTATATGTTCCCTATCACAAAGTGCCACATTTGTAAAGCTTACAGCATCCAAGCCAAAAGCATTGATACTCTGTTAGCAAGGTTTCTTAACTGCTCCCTTAATTTGCAAAGAAAATAAATGTACGGGGGGGGGGGTACTAGTGTAAAGTCTAATTAATTTAACTGCCATTACAAAGTTGTAATAGATGAAAGAGATGAGCCTTTTCAATGGCTCTTCTGCAGTTAAGTTAGTTTATTTGATTAAGGAAGTTTAAAAAATATGCATGTCTCAATGACAAGTGTGTAGTCCTGTGCAGTTAAGGATAATAGAATCAAATGATTTCTGTGTTATATAGACCATTATATAAAGTTTCTGAAATGATTTGATAATTCAGTTGGGATTTGGAGACTTTTTAAAAAAATATATAAATAACTTCTGAAGAATTCTGCTCACATGGTGCCTTTGTAAGCATTTGCCTCAAATACTGAGCACACATTAACACAAATAGTAAAATCAAGACACACAGAACCACAGAATGTTCCAGTCAAACTGGTGCAATGCTAGTCCAACCTCATGACTCTACACAAAATTGGATCCTAATCTTTGCTCAGCCAGGAAAAAAAAACCACAGGCGCTTACTTTCAGGGGAGGGAAGATTCAGAAGGCAAACTTCCCTGGTTCTAGTTGATTGCACAGTAACACTGAGTTCAGGTGGAATAAAAGAGCTAAAAACAGTATATATAGAAAATACAAACTCAGTTTAAAAAGAAACCTATGAGCTAACTTGAATTATACCTGTTAAAAAAAGATATTCTTGCAATTATGTCCACAATTTAGTATTCACACACCATCATTTAAAACGAAGAATCATTTGAAACCCAAATTTTAGATTTTAAAAGCAACAGCTGGTTTTATGATAAAACATTTCTTGGGCCAGGAAAATGTTAACAATAGAGAATAATGCACATAACCAGGCCTTTCAACTCCGTAGCAAAATTTACGGTCACAAACATTCTGGCTGTTCCAGAATTACAAATAGAGTTTATAGCTAATGACAATATCCTGTTGTTCAATGTCAGGTCAAGTTCACCAGAACATACAGCTTGTCGTGTGCATTATATAGTGGCTCAACATATTGTATAAATCTCATTTATAAGCAATCAAGAGATCTGTCAGCTCTAAAGTATGAAATCAACTCTACCATAAATGCAATTTCACTTCCAATATCATGCAATATGTAGTGCTGTGAGGAACTATATAACTTGTTAATGCAAAGCATGACAAGTTTTACTTTGATGAGCCAAAATCTGGATTAAAAAAACAAAAACCACAATTTTTTTATTGCATTTATATCACTACATCAATACTATTTAACTTGTAATTGTTTGGTCAAGCTGACAAAGTTCACATTTGTGCAGGTTGACTGGGCAGTAAAGGTACCTAGTCTGTCTCAGTAATGGGAGGTTATCCCAAATTCAGTTATGAATCCACAATAAACCAGATATTTCTATTCAATACTATTAAGGCCTGAGAGATATTCTATAATGAATTTAAATGAAACAAAATTCAAGCTCTTCTTGTTAGCAGCAGAAAGGGATTATTTGGACTGGATCTCGATCATGAACTTAAAGGACTGTGCGCCAAATGAGAATGCCATTAAATCATAGTAAGATACAGCGCAGAATGAAAGCCATTCAGCCCACATGCATCACAGATGTTGGAAGGAGCTGGCCAATTTGGTCCATTCCTTTGCTTTTCAGAAAGTCCTGCAACATTTTCCATTCCCTTTTGAAAGTTATTTTTGAATATGATCCTTTTAGAATTGTATTCCAGATGAGAGATCCAGAAATGTCTCTCTCCACTCACCTCTGGTTCTTTTCACAATTATCTGCAGCACTCGTCCTCTATTAATTGACCATTTTGTCACTGGAAAGTTCTCCTTATTTATTTTCACAAGACTTCATAAATCTGAACACAATGAAATCCTTTGACCTTCTCTGCTAATGAAAACAACCCCAGTTTCTCTAGCCTCTATGCTCCAATTTAATGGCCATGGCTTTAAACAGGCGTATTTATATAAATATGAATCAGAATGTTTCTGATACATACCACCCTCATCGATCCACAAGTGTTATTGGCACACTCAATTATTCAACTCCTTTCCCTTTCTAAAAGAAGTGTCAGTTGACACTTGGAAACAGAAGCTCTTTAGCCGTGTGTCAAATAAGGGGATTTCCACACAAGTCCACACTGTGATTGTTGGCAGGTATTTATTTCTGAGTGCGCCAAAGATATATTAAAGTTCAGTCTCAATCAATACCCACATAATTTTCTTAGATGGATCAGCAGCTTCAGACTAGGAATGAATTTTTATTTTCTCATTCCTACCAAAGCTATTAAAGGGAATTGTAATGCCACTCAAATGAGATGAGTAAATTCAGCAAAGATCAATTAGCAAATTGTTCACCATTTTGGTCTGTATAGTTTTTAAAAAAAAACATATTACATGCTCAACCAGTAGGGGAGCCAGGATACTGTTTGGAGTGTATCTGAGTACAGGTTATTTTACTTAAAGTTATTTTTGACAAATTAATGTTGCTGCAACAGTGTAGAGAGCCTTCAACAGTGTGTGTGGATGTTAACAAAATACAAATACCACCAAGGAATTAGTGCAATAAAAATGCAAACCTTACTGTTGTTTCGTATTTTAGTATGCCTCATGGAATTTAGGCTCTTCTGTCAAAGTATACTCTCTGAATGAGAACTGTTTTAATACATTAAGTTTTCTTTTCCTCAGTCTTGTCTTCAGCAGCTGTGAAGACAATGGAAAGGATGCTCTTGTACATTAGATGCTAACACACCTTCTTTTCCTTGTTTGACAAAGAAGCATTGAATACACAGAGAAATGAGAGAGACAACATTAATGCCTCACAGCATTGATTCCACTGTCTGGAAATCTCACCCCACAGTCTGCTCTGCGACTGTATACTGCAATGAGCATTGAATCAAGACCATCAGTAACAAGGTGTGGGGCAGCAGCTCTCACACAATTGAAATAAAACAAAATTTGATAGAAAAGCAAGCACATAAAAAGCAAAAAAAATTCCCCAAATTAAGCTTATTGGAATAGGGTCAGAAAGAAAATTGCAAATAAGGGAATAGATTTGAGGAGCCAGATCTATAAAGGAGAACAGTTTGTGAAAGAGTTCTGCTTATACAACACAATTTTATACAAATTAAAAAAAATTAAAATGTTGAATAAATTATGATGGAACACGTGGTACTTATCATATACATTCTGTACACCCATATGTGTTGTATAAGCTGCAGTCAAAATGTCAGTACCTACACAGGTACTATGTTTGCAATTGAACATAGTCTAATGTTTCATTTGACTTTTCAGCATTTAGTAGCGATGGTGCTGGGTGCAACATGCACAAAACTACACAACAGAAACACCCAACAGAATCTAAAAATATTGCTGCCAAGTCTGAGAGAAGGCCTCTGACTCTGAATTTATGTACATAATTTATTAACCTTTTTTGTTCTAAAAACCTTTTACTTTAAACTCTTTCGTTGCAAAGTCCTTCATGCTTTCTGGTAAATGTTCTGCATCAGCTGATGTATCTGATGGGGTCCTAGGAACACACTGTATTTGTAACGGGATTTTACGGCATAGCCGTGCAGTTCTTCACTGGTCTGTTACCCCTTTTCTTCCTCTGCCTCAAACAGTTAAAATTTCAGGCTTTTAACCGTGTCCAATCTCTTTCTCAGTAGCTCTCCAATCTCCTGTAGAGAACGTTGGTAGCTGCTTTGAATTTTACTTCGCACCGTCCGGGAAAACTTCTGCTCATTCTGAAATCAACAACAAAAATAATTTTTTTTCAGTTTCAAGCAATGATAAAATAAGTTTTTTTATTACTCATCTACTGAATACGGGTGTCACTGGCTAGGTCAGCACTGCCCAGAGCGGAGTTGAGTCCAATCAGGTGGCTATGGGTCTACAGTCACATGTACTTGACCTTCATAAAAAGGACATTAGTAAGCTAGATGGGACTTTCATACAAATGGCAAATGTTTATGGTCATTAACAGACTCTTAATTCCAGATTTTTATTGAATTCTAATTCCACCATCTGCAATGGCTGGATTTGAACCCAGGCCCCCAAACATTACCTAAACAATCTCGTGAAAATAGCACCAAGTCATCTTCCCTGGTCCAAGTGACTCCAAAACATTCCAGAAACTGCATATACATCAAACTATGTAAACAATGTCGCTCAAATTGCCTATTTTGTAATTGTTTATCTTCCTTTGGTAATTAATACAAGTGTTTGGGACTTGAACACTTTTATTCTGTGCACTTAGTGTCAATATTAATCACCAGCAACATTGTGCAAAAAAAAAAATCACATGATACTTCAACCTCAGCAGTGCTGATTGGCTTCAATCCCCATGTGCGATCTTTTACCTGGTTGATTACTGTTTACCTCTCAAGTGAGAATGCTAATTAGAATGAAGCCTGACTCAATTGCAGCACTCACCTGAACCAGAAGTTTGTAGGATTCAAATCCCATTCCAGAACTTGAACATATTATCATTTTAATGTGGTAAAGAGAAAATGCTGCATTGTCAAAAGAGTTGTGTCATCACAACTTGAATTCCCCTTGTTGTGCATTAAGCAGTGTGACTATAAAGGAAGAGTCAGTTCTGAGGAAAACAACTTTAATAGCTAAAATGCAGTCAAGCAAATTTCAGGAAAAATACCTATGACACCAACAGGTTTTTAAAAGTATTTTGAAGATTTTACAGCAGAAACAAACAGCCACTACATGGAGTGCTTAAGCATATTTTGGAGACATGCACATAACTTAAATTTAAAGATCCAAGTGCCTCCTTGTGCTGGTGCAGGGAGAACCAAATCACTTAAAAGTTATTTTCTCCTTTAGGACTACTCTTTGTCTTACTTCACTTATCACTGAATATCATTTAGTGTGAAAACTGTTACACAGAATAAACAAAATACTGTTTAACTCTCCAGTTAATATTCCACCCACAATAGTTTTATTCTTTTCCTAAAGAGAGAGGCTTTAAGTACAAGTTTTAACGTGTACAACAGGTAGAACTAACTAGTTTCTCGAGTGTCTGCTGGTTTGCTGCTGTACACTAATGTTAAATCAAGTCAAAGCAATTCCATTACAATTCTCACCAGTGATTAACATAACTATCACCATTTTGTACAAAATGGTCACTTCAGACAACATTTGAATAAACAAAATCTACAACAGTACCACTAAACGTTCTCATTTTGTTTTGCTTATGTGGCTGACTGATACTCATTCAGCATTCTTCAGTGGATAGACCAACTGTTGTTTCTTCCTCAGGCAGCTGAGGAAATTTGGCATGACGGTGAATACCCTTGCCAACTTTTATAGGTGCGCCATCGAGCGCATTTTGTCTGGATGTATCACTACCTGGTACGGCAATTGTACCATTTAAGATCGGAGACAGTTACAGAGAGTGGTGATCTCAGCCCAGACAATCACAAATGCCAACCTCTCACATATAGAATCTACCAGGCCCGCTGTCAAGGAAAGGCCACCAACATTCTCAAAGACCCATCCCACCCTGGCAATGTTTTTCTACAACCTCTACCATCAGGGAGAAAGAACAGAAGCCTGAACACACGCACCAGCAGATTTCGAAACAGTTTCTACCCTACTGTTAGAATACTAAACGGACTCCCAAACTCTTAGCATTCGCCTGTACCTGTGTTTTTGTTTTTGTCGCTGTTTACCTATTATTTACTATCTATGCTACTTAACTATGTGATTTGCCTGCATTGCTCGCACGACAAAGCTTTTCACTGCCTCCGTACACGTGACAATAAATTCAATTCAGTTCAACTGCACAAGTAGTTTCCATTTGCCAGAGATTAAACATATTATCCCTTCCAGGGTACTCTTCAAATACACTAACTTCCAAAAATCCAAAGCCTAACAAGAGTTAAGGCTGAAGCACTTCCAAATATTAAAAACACACAGCTGCCCAAAATAATGCAGTTCACCTATATAAAATATCAGCAATTTCTCTGGTTATTTAATTAAAACAAACCTATTCTTAAAACAGGGCCAACTGTGACAAACTGAGAAGAATCCCAGTTCCCCAGTGAACATGGTTACCATTTCAAATCCATCAATAATCCTGAAGCCTCAACAGTGCAGAACTGCAGATCTGCATTATAAAAATGCTCCGTTTGCCAGAGTTTCAGGTGAAGCTGTTAAGCCACCTTGATTCAGTAAGGCTGTGGTTATCAGTAGGATAATGACTCCGTACCAGACAACTGGCATTGCCTCAGGCAGCAAGCGCAAGGGATTTTACAGTCTTGCAGATGTACATAAAATCTCATTTGTTGTTCCACACTTTCCAGGCAAATTTGTCTCAATGTAAATTGCAGAACTAGCTCTGACTTACAAGATAATTACCCACATTATTAAGAATGAAAACACTTGCAGAATTGCCACAAAAGCACATTATTCAACCTCAATGACAATCATTCCTGATTTACCTTCCAGAACATAGGACTTCAGTGTCAGGTTAATGCATTACCTCACTTTGGCCTCTTCAACCATTGATTGATCAAACTGCGCTTACATAGAACATGGAAAAGTAAGTCATAGGAATAGACCCTTCAGCCAACCAGGTCTGTATGTACATCATTCCATTCTTATCCATCTCGACTTGAACAACTGACAGGAGAAAAAATTCTCATTGCTACCATTTTGCTTGTGGAAAATTGCACAGGTGAAAGGTGGTTTCATGACTGCACCAAGGTAGCTAAGACTGCCTTGGTTTGCAAAGATGTTAAATTGAGATGGAAATGTGTTGCTGGAGAAGCGCAGCAGGTCAGGCAGCATCTAGGGAACAGGAGAATAGAAGGAGAATTGACGTTTCGGGCATAAGCCCTTCTTCAGGAATCCTGAAGGGCTAATGCCCGAAACGTCGATTCTCCTTCTCCTTGGATGCTGCCTGACCTGCTGCGCCTCTCCAGCAACACATTTCCATCTCTGATCTCCAGCATCTGCAGACCTCATTTTCTCTTCAAAGATGTTAAATTGCCCTGTGCAGGAACTAGCGACAGTCCCAGAAAAGAAGCACTTAATTCTCAATCTACTCCATTCTATGCCACCAACCTTTGTCTAAAATTTGTTCATGGGATGTGGCATTGCTGGCTTGGTCAGTATGCACTGACCATGAGAAAGTGATGGTGACTGCCCTCACCACCACAGTCCTTGCAACGTGAATACACCCTTAGCAAGGAAGGGAGGTGTAGGATTCTGACCCAGCAACAGTGAAAGAAAGACAGTAGGATCTGCAGCTTGGCAGGCAACTTGAAGTTAATGATGTTCCCATGAACCTCCTGCCCTCTTCCTTTTGAGGCGGTCGACGTTTAGAAGGTTATTATTGAAACTTCCTTGCTGAGATATTGCAGTGCATTTTGTAGATGATGCATACTGTCACCAATGTGTGTCAGTTGACTAGTGTTGAAGATAGTGGATGGGGTGCCAACCAAGTGAGCCACTTGGTTCTGAATAGTGTCAAGCTTCTTGACTGCTGTTGAACAGACCCAACCAGACAGATAGAGTATTCCATCCCAATCTTGGCTTGCGTTTTGTACATGGTGGACAGGAATTAGGGAGAGAGTGATGAGTCACTTCTCTAGAATTCCCAGCCTCTGATCTGCTTTTGTCGTCACATTGATATGACTGGTCCAGTTCAATTTCTCGTTAATGGGTAGTGTCCAGTTCAATCTCCATTAAAGGTAACCTCCAGAATTTTGTTACTTGGGAGATTCAGAGATATCAGATATTTTTCTGGAGCTGGCCATTGCCTGACACATGTGACATTGACATTACTTGTTACTTACCTGCCCAAACCTGGATGTTGTCCAGTCTAAGTGTATGAGTGGAATGGGTATCTGAGGAGTGACAAATGGTGCTAACCACAGTACAATCATCAGCAAATATGCATATTTCTGATTTATAATGGACAGAAGATGGTTGAACTTAAGACACCACTCTGAGGAACTCTCGCAGTGATGCTCTGGGCCTGAGATGATGAACATCTAACAACAAAAGGAAGGAATTTTTCCTTTGTGCTGGAAATAGCTCCAACCAGTGCAGCTTTTCCCCCAATTCCCAATGGTACAACATTTACTAGGTTACCTTGAGTCCACATCAGTAAAGTGCTACCTCGATATCAAGGGCAGTCATTCTTACCTCATGTAAAGGAACTTGTATAAGTCATTAAAATCTCTGCATCAGCATCTATAGCAGTAGGTGCATCAATTTCTGCCATTTAAATTTGCACTTGACTAAATGACTCTAATGCAATTTCACAATCTAAAATTCAATGGAGCAACACAGATCATCAAATGAGAAAAGGAACTAAACTGCCAAAATCCTTCTTTTGAACATGAAATCAAAAAGGAAGTAAAACAATTACAGGAAACTAGAAGCAAAATTCTGTGGCCCCACTGGAAACATTGGCATAGTTTCCCCAAGAGAAGCTACCTCCGCTGCTAGCATTGTTTCCCTTGGATGTAAGTTTGCTTGCTGAGCTGGAAAGTTCATTTCCAGACATTTCGTCAGCCTACTAGGTAACATTTTCAGTGGGCCTCCGGGCAAAGCACTGTTGATGATTCCTGCTTTCTGTTTAGATGTTTGGGTTTCTTTGGGTTGGTGATGTAATTTCCTGTGGTGATGTCATTTCCCATTCCTTTTATCAGGGTGTAGAGATGGGGCCGAACTCGATGTGTTTGTTGATAAGAGTTCCGGTTGGAATGTCATGCTTCTAGGAATCCTAGGACAAGCCAAACAGACACGCACAATTCCCAGAAGCATGGCATTCCAACTGGAACTCTATCAACAAACACTGAGTTAGACCTCATTTACCACCCCCTGAAAAAACAGGAAATGACATCACTGCAGGAAATTACATCACCAAAGATACCCAAGCATATAAACAGAAAGCAGGAATTAACAACAGTGCTTCGCTCGGAGGCCCACTGAAGAAGTTACCTAGTATGGTGACAAAATGTCTGGAAATGAACCTTCCAGCTCAGTGAGCAAACCTACATCCAGAACCTCAACCTGAGCTACAAATCTTCTCAAAACTCGCCATTGTTTCCCTTGTTCATCTCTTCCCAAATATCTGTGAAAAGCGTCTGGAAGAAAAGAACAGCATTTCCATTTGTCTGCTCCTGCACCTCAGCCACTGCTGGTGCCAATATTCTCAAAACATTCTCAAGTGGCCCCAAGTGTAAACAAGGGCAGTTCTTTATTATTTGCAAAGGAATGGTGAATAATACAGTAAACACAAAACTCATGAAAGTATCTGAAAATAAATGTCCAATAGGAAATTCCTGGTCAGACTTTATATAATTCTGTACCTCAATAGCTGAAGGACTTTCCAGTGTTAATTCTTCGAGTTTCAGTGCAGTGAGTGTTGACTCCAATTCTTTAAGATGGTTAACCACTTCAGACAGGAAATTCTGCAATCTACCCACATAGTCTTGGAAGCTGCTGAAAACAACGGGCTGTGGGAATACATTAATGCATTGTCAGTAAACAAATTCTGCAGTATTACAGGAATGAACTTTGACAACTGAACAGTAATAACCAATTTTTGAATCAAGGATTTCATTCCTTTGATCCAAATTTGAAACAAGATGGCTGTCAGTTCTTACGAAACACACACATTCTCTCCAACACCCAAAAGACCACTTGTGGGGTGTTAGGCTGTCTCTGCCTGTAGATAAAACCACAAATGGATCTACTCAATGAATTTTTAGTCAGGTTCTGTGATGTTATGCAGAGACAAAATTTTAATTTTGTATTTCTCTTTCCACATCTACAATGTGGACTAGACTGGGCGTGATTCTACAAATGACAGCATCACGACAGACATTGATAAACTCTAGTTGAAACTTTATTGCTGGAACAGCACAGCAGGTCAGGCAGCATCCAGGGAACAGGAGATTCGACGTTTCGGGCACAGGCCCTTCTTCAGGAATGAGCAGAGAGTGTTCAGCAGGAGAAGATAAAAGGTAGGGAGGAGGGACTTGGAGGAGGGGAGTTGGAAATGTGATAGGTGGAAAGAGGTCAAGGTGAGGGTGATAGGTCGGAGTAGGATGGAGGCGGAGAGGTCAACAAGAAGACTGCAGGTCAGGAAGGCGACGTGGTCGACGGTGCCCTCCACCGCATCTCCTCCACTTCCAACTCCCCTCCTCCAAGTCCCTCCTCCCTACCTTTTATCTTCTCCTGCTGAACACTCTCTGCTATATAGAGGAGGCCACACCGGCTGCAGCGGATGCAGTAGATGATGTGGGTGGAGGTGCAGGTGAATCTGTGGCGGATATGGAAGTTTCCCTTGGGGCCTTGGAGAGAAGTGAGGGGGGAGGTGTGGGCGCAAGTGTTGCACCTCCTGCGGTTGCAAGGGAAGGTGCCGGGAGTGGTGGTTGGTTCTTTCTCCTCATTGATAAACTCTACCCAAGTGTGGGCAAGTACTTTAGGAATTAACATGCAGGTTTAACATTCAACAAGAAAGACTCAACGAGGATTGGTTTCAAGCTGGCTGACGAGTGGAATGCAAAATTGGCACATGGGACTGTGCAGTGCAACAGTGGAGTATTTTTAAAAGTGAACTGGTTAAATGTGTACTATAAATATCTTTCATTTTAAAAAATTATAGTAGTTTCAGGAAGTGCTAAATAAATAAAGATTGGGAAAAATTGGATTGTTCTTTCAAAAAGATAGTACAGATCGTGGTGGCTGAATACTCCAGCAGAGATGGAAGACAGCCTAATGCAGGGTTCCAGTGAAACTCAATGTAAGCTTATAGAACAGCTCATCTTTCAATCGGGTACCTTATAGCCTTCTGAATGACCAGCGAGTTATTTTTTCCGATTATAACCTCTGCCACCCCTGACACTATGCCTTCTTCTCATCTCCTTCATTTTTGCATGTTATGGTTTATCTCTTACTGTCCTTTTCGGACTGCAGCACATTTACTCTAATCCCACATTTTGTTTCTTGGTTTTAATTGTGTTCCATCACCAGTCCTTGTGTTATTTCATGTATCCTTTATTCCACCCAATCAGGGACTAAGGTTTTTACCTCCCTATACCTTGCTGTAAACCTGTTACATTTATAACTTACTCCATTTTTGTTGAAGGTAATCAACCTGGAATGTTAATTGTGTTTCTCTCTTCACACATACAGCTAGAACCAGAGTATTTCCAGTGTTCTCTGCTTTTGATTCAGTTTTCCAACATCTGCTGTAGTCTGCTTTTGAAATAGTCACAAAAAAAGGGAGCAAAGCACAGGAAATGAAGTAGGAAGAGGAGCGAGTTTCAGACAGTAATGTACATAGAAAATATATATCAAAAAGGATATGAAAACAAGTGATGCAGTAAATTTTACTGATTTTTAAAATGTGAATCAGTTAGGGAATGCTGACTTTTATCCAAATCAAATGGGCTCCCTTTTATTCTTCTGACTCTTCTTCTGCACTTGGTGTCCTGGACTTTTTCCACCATGATCTGTGGGAATAACGTAGCCTGCCAGAATCTACTGGTGATCCTACCCTCCATCAGTGCGAAAGCCTCCGAAGCAGTTCATATTAATTTAATCACCACTGTTCGAGAGAATACAACCTTGGAACAAATTGTGGCAACACAACTATATTTTACACAAGATGTTTGCTAAAATACAACTACGAGCAATTTTGACAGGATATTGTCTTGCTGCCATCTACTGGACACAGCAATTTTGTGATGGATACAGGAATTACCAGGAGCAAATCAAAATGCTCCCTTCCATCCTCAATTGGAGTAGTTATTAAGTACTGTTATTAATTACTTTTTTTTTGAGATTCTGCTGAGATTCCAAAGGCATTTTTAAGTGTCTCCAAGGGCATCACTTCTTTTGTAAGACAAAATGGGCACATCAAGTGCAAGCATGATTCTGCCAAAACTATGTAATGAGTAAATCTCTTATTTACTCAGTTCACGATTCTTTTAACTTCACCTTAAGTAGGTATAATGCTAGGTTTGCCTCCTGAGTAGGTTACCCCTTAAATTCCCAAATTTGGGGAATGAGAATTTGTAGTCACAAGCTCCAAGGAAGCATCGGCTGCTTTGGAACTCACAATTTAGTGTTAGCATCAACATCTAAATTAACATTTAAATCCTTGTACATTTTAAAAAAAAAAGGTGTAGCATAACTGGATTTTGTGCCAAAAACAGTGAAAAGATAGGTTCTTAAAAAATAGCTTTGCCACCCTCCTCTGGTGTTGCAGCTCCCTACCTCCTTCTAATGATTCCACACATCGGGTCATGTAGATTTTCAAGTATTGAAATGCTGTCATAGTGAAATAAAGCTTGAGAAACACTGCCTTCAGTTAATCAACAACACTCATCAGAGTTAACCAAATGCTGGTCCTTTGCCTTCTTTTTGTCATATCACTAAGTTCTGTTGTTCGTACGGACTTGGATATAAATTGGCTGCTACATTTCTTACATTACAACAATGACTGCACTACAAAGGCAGTTCACGTCTAAATGTCAAAAGCTATATTAATGTAAATTTTGTTTGTTGTTCACTCACATATGCTCATCTAAATAAAGCACCAATTGCAAAACTGACCGATAAGAACTATTTGTTGAAAACAGATTTTGAATTCATTCATGGGATCTGGGTATTGTTGCCTGGACCAGCATTTATTGCCCATCCATAGTTTACTTTCAGGTAGTGCTGATCTGCCAACTTGTAATGCTGCAGTCCATTTGGACAAGATTTTGATTCAGCAACATTGCAGGAAAGGCAATATATCTTTAAATGAAGATGTGAGTGTGTCTTAGAGGGAGTCTTGCATGTTTACAGTACTGTTACCGTGTATCTGCTGCCCTTGTCATGGCTTGCAAGGTGCTGTGTAAACAGCCTTTGTGAAGTTCTGCAGTTCATCTTGTAGATGGTAAACTCTACCACTACAATGGTGGAATGTTTGCCCATGTGTTGTCAATCGAGCAGACTACTTTGATCTGGATGTTGAGGGTTCTTGTAGGACACTGTTAGTGTCCCCTACCTCTGAGCCATGAGGCCTGTCCCACCAGTTCCAGAGGTGCGTAACATTACCACTGAACATGGTAATTACAAAATGTTTTTGAATGTTGCTGGAGCAGTACTCATCCTGGCAAGCGGAGAGAATTCCATCATATTCCTGATCTGCGCATTGTCAATGATGGATGGGCTTTGGGTAGTCAGGTGGTGAGATACTTGCATGATTCCTCGGCTTTGATCTGCTCTTGTAGCCACAGTACTCATATGGTTAGTCCAGTTCAATTGCTGGTCAATGGTACCTTCCAGGATGTTGATAGTGGGGGATTAAGTTATGCTGATGCTCTTTAATGTTAAGGGTGATAGTTACATTCTCTGTTATTGCCAGGCATTTGTGTGGCACAGGTATTACTTGCCACTTTTCAGCTCAAATGTGGATGTCTGTCCAGTTTTAACTGCTTATGGATATATACAATTTCAGCATCTGAGGAATCACGAATGGTACTGATCATCATCATCATTGGACATCCCCAGTTCAGACCTAATGGAGGAAGGAAGGTCATAAATATAGGTGAGAATAGTTGGGCCTCAGGCATTAAGTCAAAGAACCCAAGCAGGCCCAGATTCAGGTCCAGAGGTGTGTAATCACATCTCTGAACAGATTGATTAGACAATATCCAAACTGAGGAACTCCTTCAATGATGTCCTGGACAAGAGATGATGGACTTCCAAAACCATTGTAACTTTTGCTCTCCAATTCTCATTCATTCCAAATTTGCCAGAGCTCTTTGTTGCAACTCTTGTCAAATGTGGCCTTCTTGCCAAGAGGAATCACTCTCCCTTCTCTTCTGGAATTCAGTTCTTTTATCCATATTTAAACCAAAGCTATAAGAAGGTCAGGAGCTGAGTGGCCCTGGCAGAATCCAAACTGAACTTTACAGAGCAGGTTATTGCTAGCAAGTGCTGCCTGACAGCATTGTTCATCACTCCTTTCATCAATTTACTGATAATCAAGAGTTAAGTTAGAGGGCACTAACTGGCCATGTTGGATTTGTCCTGCTTACAGGGTATACAGAGGCAATTTTCTATTGCTAATAAATGCCAGTGCTGTTTGTGTACTGGAACAGCTTGACTAGGAGTGTGGCAAGTTCTGGAACACACATCTTCAGTATTATTGGTGGAATGTTGTCAGCACCCAAAGTGTTTACAGTATCCAATGCCTTCAACGGTTTCTTAATATTATGGGAGTGAATTGAATTGGCTAAAGACTAACATCTGAATGCTGGGGATATTTGCAGGAAGCAGAGATTGATCATTCACTTAGCATTTCTGACTAAAGATTGTTGCAAATGCTTCAGCCACACCTTTTATACTGATGTATTGGGCACCCTCCACCATTGAGTATTTGTTGAGCCTCCTCCTCCAAGAAGTTGTTTAATTGTCCACCACCATTCGTAACTAGTTGTGGCAGAACTGCAGTGTTTAGATTTGATCCTTTGGTTGTTAAATCCCTTCTTTCTGTGTATCACTCGCTGTTTACTTGTCAGGAAGTCCTGCACTCTAGCCTCACCTGGTTGACACCCCAGTTTTGGTCTGCATGGTGCGGCTCTTGGGTTGCACTGCTGCACTCTTTATTGAATCAGCATTCATCTCCAGTCTTGATGGCAATGGTAGAGCAGGAGATACGCTGGTCCGTGAGATTACAGATTGTTTGAGTGCAATTGTTCTGTTGCTGGTGGCCTACAGTATCACATGGGTGCCCAGTCTTCAGTTGTTAGGTCTGTTTGAATTCTATCCCATTTAGTACAGCACTAATATCACATGACAAGATGGATGGCATTCTCAAGATGAAGACAGGACTTCATCTCCACGAGATCTGTGTAGTGGTCAGTCCTACTGATACTGTCATGCACAGATGCACCAGCAGCAGACAGTTTGGTGAGAATGAGATCAAATAGATTTTTCCCCTCATCACATTTAACAGACACAATCTAGAAGCTATATTCTTTCGAACTCAACCAGCCCCATCTATAGCAGTCACTCTGATGACAGACATCAAAATCCTCAACCCATAGTATATAGTGTGCCTTTGCCATCCTTTGTACTTTCTCCAAGTAGTATTCAACAGGGAGCAATATTAGTTTATCAGCTGAGGTGGGGATAGTACACAGTAATCAGGAGATTTTCTTGTCCATGTTTGACTTGATGCCATGAGACTTTATGGGGTCTGAAGTTCCTGTTGAGGACCCTAGAGTTGTTTCCACAAGACTATATAACACTGTACTCACCCTTCTGCCAGATATGCTGGGTCTGATCTGCTATTGGACAGGACATACCCAGAGCTGGTGTTACAGAGTCAGAGAATCAGATAGCATGAAAATAAACTCTTCGGTCCAACCAGACCATGCCGAACATACCATGCCAAACTAAACTAGTCCCACCTGCCTGCTCCTGGCCCAGTTCACACACTTATCCAAATTTCTTTTAAACATTGTAATTATATCCACATTCACCACTTTCTCAGGAAATTCTTTCTACACACAAACCATCCTTTGTGCAAACAATTTGCGCCTCAAATCTCTCTCCACTCACCTTAAAAATATGCCCCCCAGTCTTGAAATCCCTCATTCTCGGGAAAAGACAACTCCATTAACTCTATCTATACCACTCATTATTTTATAAATTTCTATCTCAATCTCCTACACTCCACTGAAAAAAAAACGCCCCAATCTATCCAGCCTTCCTTTATAACTCAAACCTTCCATACCTGACAACATCCTGGTAAATCTCTTCTGAATACTCTCCAGCTTAACAATATTCTTCCTATAACACTGCAATCAGAACTGGACTCTGTACTTCAGAAGAGTCCTGTACAACCTCAACATGACTTCTCATGTTGTCTGGAACATGGAGAGTAAGCGACGATTCCCTGAGTATGACTGTCAAGCTGTTGTTTATCTAGTCTGAGAGGGTTCTCCCAATGGTGGGACGAGCCCCAGACATTGCAAAGGAAGACGTTGCAAGGTCAACTGCTAAGTTTGCCATTGTAGTTTCTGGTGCATAGGTTGACGCTAGGCAATCTTCTCAGTTTCTTTTTTTTAAAAACAAAAACAGTTCAATATAACCGAGTGGCTTTCGAGGCAACTTCAGAGGGGCAGTTAAGATTCAAAGATCGGAGTCACATGTAAGTTAGACCACATAAAGGATGCCAGATTTCCTTCCCCAAAAGGGACTGATTGAACCAGATAGGTTGTTTTTACGACAATCGACGGTAGTTTTATAGTAATTATTAGACTTTTAATTCCAGATTTTATTGAATCCAAATTCTACTCTCTGCTGTTGTGGCATTCAAAGACAGGTCCCAACAACAATTCCTGGATTTTTGGATTACAAGTCCAGTGACAATACCATTATACCATCAACTCCCGTCACTTAAAATAAATAGGGCAACAAAGCCAAAGAGAAAAGCTTTGTCTCCGCATACTGAAGCAAAAATAAACACATCCATAAGTTAGATGGTTGCATTAAGGATCCTGAAATTAGACCAATGCTGATCTTTGGATAGAGCACTTTAATTGAACATTCAAAGTAGTTTAATGGATTACAGGTCATTCTGCTACAACGCGGCAGTTGCTTTCCTCAGCAACCTTGCGCCATGAAAAACTGCTATAGAAAATCGCGCTGTAGAATACTGTTATAGAAAATTGCTATACCTGTTCAATAGATTATCCAAACAGCATTCACAATTCATGCTGATGAAACATGAGTTATACTACAACAACCTGTACATAACTGGAAAAGAACAAATGACTGTGTTCTATTTCCTACATTATCTCCACTGAAGACACTTAGACTTGCTGGAGCATAATTCCATGGACACTAGATACTCACCCATGCCTTGCTCAAGTGACCATTCTCAAGTTGTAGTGCTGGTGGACTATTTCACCAAGACAAATTAAAGCCAGTGCAAAGCTGTACATACTCATGCACTTCCAGAATAGGTCAACAGATAGTGATTAGGAGCTAGGAACAAGACAAATTTCCTTTCCCAGTCCTGAGTAGGGAGACCTTTGGTGGTGCATTTACTACTACAACAGGCAGTATCAGAAAATGCAACAAATTCCAGAATTAGCTGAAAACCTTCCAACATGGTACACATTGAATGAATTTACTGGTCAAAGAAAGAAACATTTAGATGGTCACAAGT
This sequence comes from Chiloscyllium plagiosum, assembly GCF_004010195.1. Lineage (NCBI taxonomy): Eukaryota > Metazoa > Chordata > Chondrichthyes > Orectolobiformes > Hemiscylliidae > Chiloscyllium > Chiloscyllium plagiosum. The sequence continues at coordinate 14,284,391 of NC_057734.1, forward strand.
TTTTCCTTAGATCTCTATAATTTCTCTAACTTCTTACCATTACGACATTGATTTCCTTTTTCTTCTTCTTTTTCCTTTGTAAACTGGATTTTAGTGGCCGGAGTACATTACCACAGTAATAAGATACCCACAGGATGATGCAGGTGGTCTGAGATAGTAAGAACAGGCCTAAAATTAGTTAATTTAATTTATTTCTTGCTAGGCACACAAGTGCTTTAAACTGAGCTGTTCTGTGTAGAACAGCGGGAACCACATTTCACAATAGAACAGGTGAAAAATGCCATTCACAACTAAATCCTAATAAAAGCACAGTTTATTTGTTAATGCAATACAAGTGCATCAGAAAGTCGAGAACCTCTCATAACAAAGAAACTGAAGATGAACACAATAGTAAGTTCAGAGAATGATGAGCTTCATTTAGCTACCTCTCCTGAACTCATTCCCAAGGGCTATTTCTAACGCCAAGCGGAGTGTTTATTTATAATTTGTAAGGTTAGCATTGGCATTTGTCTGGGTGCACGGAGTCTACACATTCTACCAACGAGTGAAATTTGGATTGTACAACAGAAGATGGCATAGACAGTCAGACTAACAGTAAACCCAAATAGTTTTCATTTAAACTGTAACCATACTTCTGCAGTGCACAAAACCTGGCAGTTTTATTATTGCTAAAACAAATTCAGCCACATCAAGTCAACGCAAAAGTGTTTTTTTTAAAAAAATGAAACAATAAATGGCAAGTAGGTTTGTGACTGCTTACCTCAACTAAAAAGACAAAGTTTTCTAAGAGTTCCGGTTTTGTTGTACATTCTGTTTGCTTTGTTTCCAGTAAGTTTCCTTTACATTTATTGAATAACTCTGAAGAGGGAAAAGCAGACAAGTGATGTCCTTCGCGTGAAAACTCTTAGTCCTACTGTTTTTATAGGTGTTCAGAAAACAATTGTAAAGATTCCCAAAGATTGCAGACACATTTCTCATTTTGACTTGCCTCGTTTAGATCTAGGCAATGAAAGAGTTTTCTTTTATCCCTTCAAAATACTGAATTGTCTCCTTGCTTCCTGAAAGTGCTGATTTGTTTAAGGGCAAAGGTTTATTCTACAGGTGCAAGCAGCTAAAGTACTCAAGTTGAGGAGTCACTGCTGGAAACTTTCCAACTCACTTGACAGCAAGAGGATAACCATCAAGAATCCAGACTGATTTTTCTCTTCCTCAACTCAGAGAAACTTGAGAAACATTATAGTGCTTTTGTTGCCCTGGAGGTGACACTCCAGAAACTGATAATAGTTAAAATATTTTAGAAGCAGATTTGTTGGACAACAGTCAGATTTTCAACAAAGGGTGTCTAGTTCAAACTCAATTGATTGCAAAAATTGATGATAAAAGGGATCAGCTTCCAGCATACCAACTAATGAGTGAGTACCAACAATAATGGCATACCAACAGACGCAGACGCACTGCCTCATCTGGAAGAAATAAAAAATATATATTTCTCTATACTTTCATGGGATGTAGGGTTGTTGGTAAGGGCATCTGTTGCCCATCCTTAACTGCCCCGAACCAAAGTGGCTTGTGCCATTTCAGAAGGCAGTCAAGAGTTAATAATCTTACTGCGGATTGAGAACCATATGTTGGCCAGACCAGGCACGGACAGCAGATTGCCTTCCCTAAAAAGGACATCAGTAAACCAGATGGTATTTTCACAACTACTGGCAGTTTATGACACCATTACTGAGACTAGCTTCAAATTCCAGATTTAACACTTTGAATTCCACCATTTCTGGTGGTGGGATTTGAGCCTATAGCCCTTTGTTATTTTAGGTTTAACTCTAGGTTACTGGATTACTCGGCGAGTGACATTTCCACTGCACAAATGCCTCATGTTGAGGAATGTCAAACTGAACTTTAGTGCTGTTCTCAGTAGCACCAAAAGAATGATGATGGTGATGGGTGTTTTTCATTGATGCCGTCCACATGATGAAGGTACATCCACTTCTTTGTTGGGGAGGAAATTCCAGGACCTTACTGCAAATTGTTTGCTAGAATTCAGCTAATTCTGCCTCCAAATGCAACACACTAATTTATTTTGCAAAGAGGATGTAAAACAGTGCAGTTACAAATAAAATATAAATAAGTACAAAGCAATGCATTAAAAAATAGGACTAAGATTTGTGGAATCTTGGCATTACCTTGCATCTGTTGTAACAAAGATTTAAAATTATTTGCTATCCTTTCCTGGACATCCAGTGTTTCATCTGTGGGATTTAAAAGTGGAGAAGTATCAATTATAATAAAAATAAAAGCCAACCAGCACAGACAGGCTAAATTGCCTCCTCTGTGCTGCGAATTTCCACAATTCAATGAAAACCTATTATCTCGGAACACAAGTAGACAGTTTGGCCATTCAATTATATCAGAGCTAATCCTCAGTCTCAAGGCCACCTTCCCTCATCTGAGCAGTCTGTCTTCACAATGCAAACCAGAATTACTTCTGAAGGACTCAAGAGCAAGATACATTTCAGTTAGTGCATTTGATTTTAGAAGTAAAAGCAAATGGCATGCACTCTTTGCCATCCCATCTCATCTGCCGACACATCCCAGACACATTACATATTTTGTTGAAATGAATAATTAAAGCCAAATGAACAGCAGGGGTACACCATTTCAGAACAATTACAAAGAGGTCACCATCTACCACTAGGAGGTTTATACATTTGACCATCAACTGAAATATTGAAAGCCTCAGTTTCCAACTGAAGATTTCTCTGGTGAGGTACTTCAAGGCTGAAATAAATTCCTGTATGCGAAGACTTAAAGAAATTACACAAATTGGGCTCTGTATATAAGACAGTGTTAGCGTAGCATGGAATCACAAACAAAAAGGCTGTGCTGAAAATGTTTAATTAACTTCTCCTCTGAAGACTTATTTCCTCCATCTTCATTTTTCCCAACTTGATGAAGGTTCTAAATTTTGCTAGACATAGTTTCACACAATTTTCTGCTACCTTTCCCAGGTTTTAAATGTGAGCTTAAACAAGGATCACAGCCAGGGTATTTGAGCTTCAGAAGAACCCAAACCCATTGTGATAGATGCCACCTCATAGCAATAAAACCAGAGAGTACAAAGACTGCACAGAATACATTTATTTAGGATACTTATTCAGTAATTCTACATGTGAGTAAGTAGGCTGAATCCTTAAGGATTATTAAATGATTACCAGTGACCAGAAACATTTCTTGGCCAGCTACATAAACATTGCCTTAACAAAAGCAGTCAGAAGGTGTTCTGTGATCAATGACATCGCCTGACGCCCCAGAGCTTTTGCAACATTGCCAAGATGCAAGTCAGGGGTGTACTGATATATTCTCCATTTTCAAGCCCTGTGCTAACAAACTCAAGCAGTTTGCTATCATTCAGGATGATTAACAGAGTACCAGCTATGGCTTATTCAATCGCATACTTGCCTCAAAAGTCTTCAGGTTCTGGGATCGAATTCCTTTGTGCACAAAGGCTGACACTAAGTGCAACAATGTCAAGGAGACATCTTTTCCACAAGATGTTAAACCAAGATTGTGTCCAAGCGCGTGGGTTGAAGTAAAAGATTCCATGGCACTTCAAAGAAGGATCCACCACTGGTGCACACTGCGTTGCCAGTGCGTACCACATACAAGATCCACTATCGTGAGGCACTAAGGGCCTCTATGGCAGCACCTCCATACCTGTGACCTCGACAAAGAAAAGGCAACAGGCGCATGGGACACCAGGACCTGTAAATTCCCCTCCAAGCCATAAACCGTCCTGACTTGAAAAAAAATCATTTCTTCGCTGAGTAAAATTCCTGGATATTCCCTACTAATATCACTGTAGAAGCACTTATATCATATGTGCTGCAAGGTTTAAAGATGGTAGCTCACCACCACCTTTTCAAGGTCAATTATGGATGAGCAATAAGCACTGGTCTTGCAAGTGATAGCCATTCCATGCACAAAAAAAGTAGCAAACTCAGCAATTGATGATATATAACTTGCATGTTACTTAGAAACACAGAATAGGAAAAACAGTGGGCAATATGGCCCTTGGAGCCTACTCTGCCATTCAACATGATCATGGCTGAACATGCAATTCAGTGCCCCTGTTCCTGCTTTCTCCCCATACCCTTTGATATCTTTAACAGAGAACTATATCTAACTCCTTAAAAAATTCAAGTTTTGGTCTCAACTGCTTTCTGTGGCAAAGGATTCCACATGCTCACCATTGTCTGGGTGAAGAACTTTCTCAACTCGGTTCTGAATGGTCTACCCTGTATCCTTAAGACTGAATCCTGGTCTGGCTTCCTGATCATTGGGAACTGTCTTCTCCATTTACAGTTAGTCCTGTTGGAATATTACAGGCTTTACTCTCATTCTTCTAACTCCAATGGATGGAGTCCTAACTAATCTAATCTTTATTTATCTGTCAGTCCTGCCATCCCAAGAATCAGTCTGGTAAATCTTGGTTGCATGCCTTTAAATACCCAAGTAAACCACATCCACTGACTCCACCTTATCAACTCTCCTATGGGGAGGAGGAGGGTCTCTGAATTACAAACACTCATACTTACTGTAAAGTGTTCTGCATTTAGTGCCAACTTGCGGACAAATCTACTTGCAAATGGACTCAAGAATGGAACCCGTTCACAGCCAAGGGACTGCCTGGAGTTACACTGTTGGAAAATTCTAGTAGATTTGCCAAATACGATTTCCCTTTCATTAGTCCACATAGACTCTTTCTAAACTTGTCACTGTTTTCCAAGTGCTCTGCTATTAAGTGTTTGAGAAGGGACTCACATTTTACTCACTACTGATGAGGATCACTAGTCTATAATTCTGTTTTCTGTCCACCATTTTTATATAGTGTGGCTACGTTAGTAATCCTCCAATCTATGAGAACTGTTCCTGAGAATCTTGAACTAAGAGGTGCTGACACTAATTTTGCCTAATTATCCTGTGCTCCTCATGCTCACAAAACCATTTCCAAATGGTAGCTGTTTCCAGTCAGGCTGCAATCGTTAGCAAAAGGGAAGAAACTCATGCACTGAAATATATTATTGAAAGCTGTCCAGTTATTGCTGGATCATTTTTGACTTGTATGGTATAATTCAGTTGTCAAGTGTATTTTCAACTGAGCATTTTGAGAAGCCATATATTTAATTTCTCTTAGAGCTCATTAGGTTACTAACGGATGACAATATAATTTGGAAGATTTGGGCTCACACTTACTGGCCAACTGTACAAGCAGATTTGAAATTAAACTTCATGAGTTTCAGTTTTCAACATTTGAGCAATTCATCAAAGAGTGAAGTTCTCAGTTTAAGTGTACATGAGTTTCTTACCTAATCCACTGACATCCAGTTCGTAGATATCAGTAACCAGATGGAAAGCATCAATCTGACACCGACAGCTGTTACTTTCCAGGTAGGTTGCCATACGTGTTGGCGGTGGTCCCTGGACAAGAAACTGTGGACGAGAAAAGCAAATATTAACCTGCACGCTAATTTCTTGGATTAAATTTAAATTTTAAAAATCTGGACATCATATTAGCAGACTGAAATAAAATAAGGGAAAACTGTTTGTTGGCTGCCATTCTAATAAAAGACAGAAACTTGTATTTATTTAGCACTTCTCATGACTACTCGATGTCTCAGAAGTGCGTTTGAGGTGTAGTTACTGTTGTAATGGACGAAACATGGTAACCAAATTTCACTCAAACTCCCACTAAGAGCAATATGCAAGTGACCAAACAATCTCTTGAAATATTAATCAGGGGACAAATATTGGCAAGGACCCCAAACATAACTATCCTCAGTTTCTTTTAGTGCTGTGGGATCCTTTACTTATACCCGGGCAGACAAATGAGTCACTGGTTTAATGCTTCATTGGAAAGATGATAGTTCTGACACTACTCTTCCTCAGCAGTGCATTGAAGATTCACCTTTCTTTTGTTGTGTTCAAACTCTGGAGTGGGTGAAACCTTTTGACTCAAAGGTATGAGTACTAGCAACAGAGCCAAACTTGACACAATCCATATAATTCACAAAAAGCACAACTAAAACGCTGCAATATGCTTAAAAGAGTCCTCTTGCTCTCCCAGATTAACCCAATTCTGAAACGGTGGAGTTCAGTCAGTGCGAGCCACATAATAGTTTGTTTTTTGGTTCAGTGCATGTCGTAAAAGCTAGCACAAAATTTTCTCAATTATGTTTCAAAAAAAAATTGCACATTTTAAGGGCACAGCACTGTACACAATATATTCTATGATGTCTATAAAAAGGTCAAGTCTAACAGATGCAATTAGCACCCCATCAGCAGATACTATGTTAACAGCCAAGTGACAGAAGGTGCAGTTGATGCTGGTATCAAGTGGCATTTACACAGAACAACTTGCTCACGAATGTTAATTTTGGTTCTGCCAGAGTCACTCAGTTCCTGACCTCATCACAGCTCTGGCACATGGACCAAGGATTGGAACTCGAGTGATGATGCAAGAGCCTATTTATTAAGCGAATGCAAGTTCTGGAACCAAACTACTGTCTCCACATTTGCTGAGTTTCTATTAGACCACCACTCAGGCTCTAGAAGAGACAGTCTTTGGTAATGTGCAGTACTGTTTGTGACTCTCCTCAAGGGCATTTTGGGTGTATATTGGGTTTCAGTGATGGAGGCTGGCTATGCAGGGGATTGAATTGCCCTGAATCTGTTAGTTACACCACTCTCATGTTGGTAGTTGAAAGCCTGCTATTCATCAGATTGGATATGTCACAAAGGAATGGTTAGCAGTTTCCTGCATTTACTCATACATTGGTCAGATCAAGATGAGAGTGATTGTCCATGATATCAAGACAGCATTTGGCATTTGACAGAAACATTGAAGTTTAGATTAGATTAGAATCCCTACAGGGTGGAAGCAGGCCATTCAGCCCATCAAGTCCACACCAATCTTTTGAAGAGCATCCCACCTAGACCCAACCCTCTACCCTATCCCTGTAACCCTACAATTACCATGGCAAATCTAAACATTATTGGACTCTAGGGAAAATTTAGTATGGCCAATCCACCTAAAGTCCACATCTTTGGACGGTGGGAGGAAACCGGAGCACCCAGAGGAAACCCACACAGACATGGGGAGAATGTGCAAACTCCACACAGACAGTCCCCTGAGGCTGGAATCAAACCCAGCTCCCTTGCGCTGTGAGGCAGCAGTGCTAAGTACTGAGCCATTGTGCGTCCAAGTAATGGCAATCAAGAGAAAAACCCTACACCGATTAGAGTTATGCCTAACACAATTGAATACGGTTGTATTATTGAAAATCAATCATCTCAGTCCTAGAATATCACTTCAGGAATTTCTCAAGGCATTATCCAAGGCCCAGCAATCTTCAGTTGCTTTATCAGTGATTGTACAATCATCAATCTGATGAGGGAAAGGATACAGTACATTTACAAATCCTCAGATAACTGAGGTAGATTGTACCATTATGCAGCAAGACTTGGACAACATTCTAGTCTGAACTGATGAATGGCAAATAATATCCACTCCACATAAATGACAAGCAATGATAATCTCCAAGGAGAGATTTTACTTATTTACTCTAGACATTCAATGGCATTACTATTGCTGAATCTCCCAACATTAAAATGCACCTGCTGCCATTGACCAGAGGTAACTGGGTACTATCAATACTGTGATTGCATCAGCAGGTCAGAGGCTGGAAGTAACTTGCCTCCTGGCTCCCAAACATCTGTCCACTATTGACAAGCCCCAAGTCAGGTATTTGATGGATTACTAAGCACTGATTAGTGCCAATCTAATAAACCTCAAGAAGCTCAAGAACATATAGGACAAATGAGCTTGCTTGATTGGCATCCTAATCACCATGTTAAACATTAATTCTGTCCACATCAATGACAGTGGCACAACTTTGTATATCCACAAGATACACTGCAACAACTTGCTGAGTCTCCTTCCCAACTTGCAACCTCTAGCGCCTAGAAAAGAGGATAGGACAGCAGACATTTCGGAACATACTGATTGAAAGATCCCCTCTGAGCCACACACTCTCCTGACTTGGAACAATATCACCATCTCTCCAGTGTTACTGGGTAAAAAAAACTGGAACTCCTTATAACAGCACTGTGGTGCACCTACAACACGTGTTGTTGCTGCTCAAGTGACTACTCACTGTATTTTCAAGGGCAATAAGGTGTGGCAGAAAAAAACTGGCCTAGTCAGAGAAACCCAGTTGCCTGAACTAATACATGAAAGGAAATACAAATATCCTAATACTTGTGCAAACTTAGTGAGGGATAATTAATTTTTACATGCAAAGTTCTTGGTCACTGGCATTCCTGTTAAATTGGAAGGGCAGCAAGCAAGAGTGGTTATACAGTATTAGGCTGAGGTAGCTGCAGGTTTTCATCAAGGGTAAACAGTGCAATGGCAGCCCAGAACCTTAACAGTCAATAATTACTATGTCCAATATGGTTGCGGCCTGATATCCCCAAGTTTTCCCAACTCCAGATGCAGTTCTGACAATTAATAATAATTGACAAAAGCTCTGCGTGTTTTTTTGACCATGTTTATAGTGACTCTTATTGGGCTACATTACTCTGTACTTCCTTTGATTAATTCTGGCAGCACTCACTATGCTGATAAACTATTCAACTGCAGCACAAGTTGAAGGAGATAGTTCAGGAGAAAGAACACTGCCAATTATTCTTCTGGGCCAATAATGTACATTTAATGCAATCATCTGGATGAAATGACAAACTGGAACACAAGTTGGCTATTTAGCCACTTTAGTGATTTCACAAAATAACATATCTGTGGACTGACTTAATATCACTGCTTTTGCTATGCTGTAATATCTTTGATTAACCAAATTTAAAACTGAGACGGATATATTTAACAACTGATTCAACAACGACTGCTGTTTGCAGAAGAGAACTGCAAATTTCTATCACTCATAGCATAGACATGAGACTGAATACATGAACTTTCTGTTCTGTAAGATATTGATTTGTGTTCTTTTTAAATCAACTAAGCCAAATGGGGTGGGATCAAAAACATTGATCTTGTGTGCCGAGTTTTAACTTCTTTTCAAACCAAAACATATTTTCTTTTCTTATAGACTGTACCTTGGCTATTGGTTTGTCTTTTTTCTTCTCGGACTGCACCACACGTTCAAGCTGCTGAATTAAAGAGCGCAGTATCTCAATTTTAGAAGTGACACCATTTGTTGTCGTCTTTTCGGAATTTTTTGGCTCTACTGTATGGCTAACAGCAGAGAGTGCACAGACCAGACGCAGTGTCAATGAGCGAACTTGAAGCCATATTCTCTCCTCTTTCATTGACGATTTTCTTTCCCCTTCTGACAACTCCCTACCACAATTGAAAGGGAAAAAGTTACAATAGCACTTTTCAGGGCAAATTTAGTCATTGAATACCTACAGTGCAGAAAGAGGCCATTCCACCCATCAAGTCTGCACTGACCCTCCGAACAGCATCCTAGCCTATCCCCGCATTTTTACCATGGCTAATCCAACCAGCCTGCACATCCCTGTACACTATGGGGCCATTTAATGTGGTCAATCCACCTCAACTGCACATCTTTGGACGGTAGGAAAACAACCAGAGTGTTTGGCAGAAACCCATGCAGACAGGGGGGAGGACATGCAAACTCCACACAGCCACCGAAAGCTAAAATTCAACCTGGGTCCCTGGTGCTGAGAGGCAGCAGTGCTAACCATGCCGTTATGTAAAGAGTTTTCACTCATTAACTTACATAAATATGCTCACCTTTAAATGCACAATGATTCCTATTTGTGAGCCACAGAAGTTTTACAGCACAGAAAAGGAGACTCTGGCCCATCATGTCAACATCAAACGAACATCCATTCTAATCCCATTCTCTAGCATTTGTGTCTATAGCATTTCAAGTATTCATCAAAACATTTATTAAATATCTTTGAAGTTCCTGCCTCGACCATCCCTTTAGGCAACGAGTTCCATAATGATCTGGGTGAAATTTTGCTTCTGCAATGCTTCTGAACCTCCTTACCTTAAAACTCTGCCACCTGGTTATTGACCCTTCTACCAAAGGCAAATGTTTCTCCCTTTCTACCCTGTCTATCCCTCTCAGAACGGTGTTCCCTCAATCAGATCTCCATCCGGCCTTTTATGCTCCAAAAGGAACAACCCCACATTATCTAGTCCCCTTCATAGCCGAAGTATTCCCGCCCAGGCAACATTTTTGTGAATCTCTTCTGTACCCTCTCCAGTGCAATCACATCCTTTCTACAATGTGATGAGCAGAGCTAAAACACAGTCGTCCAGTTGTGGCCTAATTAATGTTAAATACAGCTCCATCATCTCCTTGCTTTTGTATTCACTGCCTTGTTACCTTCTCATGCCAGCTAGTTGTAATCTTACTGAACAAGGTGGCCAATTTAGTTATAATTCGTGATAGTTCAGGAGCACTTTTGTGTTGTGACCACACCAATGAGGAATTGTTTTGAGATTTGTGCAATAGATCTATGATCTCTACGACCTATTACATAAATTAATTGCATACAGGAACCCTTGTCATTAAAATGGGAAGTGACAGCTCATCCATCAGATTTGGATTTGCATCTAAATCTCATGGGTGAAAAGCAAGTGTCTAACTCTCTGCACTGTAGAATTTTAAATATTCTATATCAGAACATATACAAATACTTTGATTATAAAATTCAGCATCAAAATGGCAGTGAGAGAATGAGAGGGAAGAGAGGAAAGGGGAACATGAATTAAAACAAACAAGCTTTTGAAAATAAGGTAGGAGATGCTGAGTCAAAAGTATTTTTCTAGGAATTTCTAGAGATCAGGGCACAGTGACTGGAGGAATGAGAGGGAAGAGAGGAAAGGGGAACATGAATTAAAACAAACAAGCTGATGGTAAGTAAAAGACACACATAAGAAAGCCTTTTGAAAATAAGGTAGGAGATGCTGAGTCAAAAGTATTTTTCTAGGAATTTCTAGAGATCAGGGCACAGTGACTGGAGGAATGGCCACCAATGACAGAACAGAAGAAACAGCGAGAAATATTCCAGTACCTGAGCAGCAGGGGACAAGCAGAGTGACAAAGATGGCGAACAAAGATAATTGGGGAAAGGTTATGATTCAAGTGTGTAATTAATTAATTGATCTGTTTGAGTTCATTGGAAATGATCGGAAGAGTGCAAAACTCTTGTATGTGCGAGAGAAATTTGTGCTATATTGTGAAGTGTGCTATATTGTGAAGTCTGCAAGGCTAAAGAACACCTCAAAGCTTGATATCTTTGATGTTAAGAACATTAGAGACATGGCAGATGTGGTTGGATTTGGGAGGTTTTGGTGATAAATGAATTAGAAAAGGTCTATGAACACTGATAGGCTGTTTTTATCAATGTTGTGGACAAGCCTCTTCTGCAAAAGAATGGACGTCATCCAGGATGTGCCAGGTAAAGGACAGTAATACTAGAATAATATTACTACATAAATATATCACATCTTGTTAGAGAAGAATTTAAAACAATGAAAAGACAATCATTTACTACTAGATTTTCATCTCTGGAATTTGAAACATTCATCTGCTTCAATTGTCCATAAAGGTTATCCATTAGTTATGCTTGCCTTTTATTGTCATTTCCTCACCATCATATAACTAAAATTGCATTTTACAAAATTATTTACCTGCCCTTTGGATCCCAGCTAATACTAACAGCCAGATCCCGGTTATCCCGTAGATTGTCCCATGGAATATCATCCTCTTCTGGACATATACCCATTGCTTTTATACTTTCTTCCAGGCTGTTTGTTCTAGAAGGGGAAATAAGAAGATATGTAAAATATAAAGAGCTAACGTGCAACTGTGGGTTGTCCCCACTTGAAAGACAAAGGCTAACATGAATCTATTAAAGTAAATAGCCTACAGTCAGTTCTTCTATAATGAGATGGTTGCATTCTTGTGCAACCCCACATTACAGAAAAATCGCACTTTCGATACAGCACTTAAAAGTATTTGTGCTGTATTCACATCACAGCCAACACACATTTCAAAAGTTTGCACTGCAGAAACAACATCCCCAATTCGTTAATCGTTACAGCAGATTTGCATCGGTGATACGCATATTATAACAGCACGATCTATACTTGAATATTGTAATTTCTATGTGTGGCTCAAAACATTAAGTTTCAGAAACTACTGCATTACCAATCTCCCTGTTTCCCCATTTTAACACAGAATAACAGGAAGAGATGAAGTTAAAGTCAGAAATTAAGTCAAGGTACCAACTTTATAAAGCAGGCAAACAAAACAAAAATTCAAATATTAGATCCTATTCCAATCATTACCCTCTGCTGTTACATGTGGATTATGAAGATTACCAAGGAAAAATATTCAGCTACAGTACAAATTAATGCAAGGCCATTGGACATCAATGCGTTCCTACTACATAAGTACTGCATTCAAAAATACAGTGCATTGAATGGGCAAGTATATACGTTCATATGAAGACAGGATAGAAAAAGATTTTATCAAAAGCAAGACGAAATGCATCTTACAAATAAAATAAAAAAGCCCCAGCCATTTATTTCATATTAAAGCATTGACTAAACAGCTTAAGATATCAACTACCAAAACAAGTTAGGTAGTAAACAGAACTGTCTGGTATTGCCACACATACATGTTTGCTTCGAGGAAGAGATCTAACAGCATACGTTCAATGCGAACTTGTGCGAAATGCAGAGAATTATTCAGCCTGTTCCTGAAGGCAATGAATTCTGGGATTTTCTCAAATGCACCATATTTGTATGCCTGAATTATGTATTCAGAGGTCTGAAAAATCAAGTAAAACATCACATTCAAAAGGATTTTTATGACAAGAATGACAAAAAAAAATGTTTCTTGAAAACTTAAGTAAGACTTCATTGAACAGAGAAAATCCAGTTTCTCCTCAAAGTAATGACTCTTACTAGGGTACGATTGGTACCATATCTCATGTGATATGTTGGATGTTACCTAATTGAGATCACAATCCTGTCTTGTTGACATTTACATCTTTGTAATTACCAGAAGGTTATCACTGAGACATCAGATTCAGGAATCTTAAAAAAAAGTTTACATCTCCAGTTCAGAAGCACAGAGGACAACTGCTTCATTCCCACTGTCGATCTGTCTGAGACCAAGCAACCCAGTGTAAACTGGGAGCTGAGTGAAGGGAATAACGCTAACCAGAATGGTTTTAGGCTCAATTCTTGGTCTAGCTAGGTTAGGTGACTGCAGCAAGAAGCAAGACGGAGATACAATTGACTTGTGAAATTTTTGTTTGAATTTCGGATAATCTGTTTCTGCGTGGTAATTCAGTCATTTCTGGTACAGTATGCGGATGCAACAGATTTCCGCTGATACTACATGCCGAAGGCAACAAGTCTTTCAAAACCTCTCCTTGGTGGCCATCAGCAGAATCATATCGTATCACAATTTGCAACTTTTGGGAGAAGAGGAGATGGAGAAACATTTCACAATTTCATTTAAAAAACAAAACATTGCCTAAAACTACTGTGCTGTTTTAAGGTGGTGGTACTACATTGCTTTAATAACAAAAACCAAAGGGAAAGAGTGCACTGCAGCCTAAAACAATAATTTCAGGAATTGAGGTGGTTCCATAAATCAGAAAATCAAAATTCAGTTTGATAAAACCAAAAACATCTTACATTTTCAATCAAATTTTGTATGCTGTAAAATATATCCCTACGCCAGTACTGCCAAAACCTGGGAACTCACCTTTTTTGATGTGGTCCTTAACCAGAATTTGGAAAATGGACAATCAATAATGGTTACAAGGAATTTAAATTATGGCTAAATTCACAAAATTGCATTTTTACAAAAAGTGTTCTCATACAAATGGAATCCACTTGCTGCAATCATTAATTCTGCATGGGGTTAGGTGGGAAGAATTTGAAAACAGCAATGGCTAATGCTGACAGATTGCTCTTTCAATGCAATCTATTCAAAGTCGAGATTTGTACCACACTTACATCTTTCTGGTTGGAGTGGAAAAACCTGAGTGTGAAGTTACATGCTTGAGAAGCAGCAGCAAGGTGGCCCAGCGGCTCCGCATAACGAGTCAGCAGATATCTGCCAGCCAAGCATAACAGTATCAGTCACTAATTCTTGCAAGACAACATCACTTTAAAGACAGTTATTCTACATTTCAATATGCTTGCACTAATTTTGTCATAGTTGCTTATATTTATGAATATTAAAATATCTTTGAATTTCCTTGGCACAAATTCCTCTCAACTGCCAAACATTTTGTCAAAATTCTGCTTAAAGTGTATTGACACCGTAAATAATAAGCATCAATCAGTGCTCTTTGGATTTAAATTAATGTCATAATTCAAGACCGATGTAATTCAATGTTATTTGTACACAAGTACTAACAGCAGAGATATACTTGTACGATCAAGGTTAAGACTTGGAATTGATCTACTGATTTATTGTTAATCCAGAGAATCCTTTATCATGGTTGATAACAGCAGTTCTATTACGCTTGGTTTTATTCGGAAGGTCGTGTTATTATTAGAAAATGGAAATCAGTTTACATTGAACACAGACTAGAAAAAGAGCAAAACCCCAACAATGTGATTTGACTCCTATCCTCAGAACACCACCAATGTTACATTCCTTGTTTACCACACTGCACCTCTTTTTGGATTGTTAGATTTTCAAATATATATTAATTTATGCCAAGAGCCTGCATGCAGATTGGGAGAACAGTAATCTCTTAGTTTCACAAAAATCTAATGTTTTTCCTAAGTGCTCTTGTTTTTTATTCTTCTTTCCAAAACACAACACTAACTAGAGGCATAGTTAGGTGGCTTCATCTTTCAAAGTTAAGGAAATAAAAGAAGGCACATCAGGACACTGATATAATTTACTAGCTATAAAATCGGCACCCACCCAATTGTATCATGTTGCACATGCTTGGCATCAAGACTGGTGTATAAGTCTACAACTGGCTCAAAAGCTCCCAGCAGACAATAAATTCGAATGAGTAGCAGCTTGAATTGAGCACTTGAGGGGCTGTTAGAGAGGCTCTCCTCCAGCAGTGCTAGGGATCGCCACAGTGGCCATTCCTCACCTGCAAGAAGATTAGTACACAAAAGTATTAAGCAAAAATACCATCAATAACAGATATGCAACAGTGAATAATAAGTGTTTAAAGCCATTTTATCAGATGACTTGTCCAAAATCATTGCGGTGAGAGTTTCTTTTCAACATCTTTACAATTTACTTCTCCTCCCAAAAAAACATTCAAAATGTTTACATGCTGTACTCATCAAATCTGATCACTCATTAGACAAATACTTCATTGCACAGAAAGTAGTCTTCATGGTATTTATCAAATAAAATCTTTTTTGCATAATTTGAGGACTATAATCCCTACTTTTTTTCCCCACTCTGAACATGTCTTGTCAGATGGTACATCCCACAGTTGAATAGATAATGCCTTTGGGACAGTGATCTGACACCACTCTAAACATATTAGTGTATTTTAAATTTTAGAAGGAAGAAGTAGTTGACATACTTGTGTCAGTTAGTTGAATTGAAGACTCATGCACCATCTCGAAGACTAATTCTTTCTTTACTAAATACTCAGAAATATGGAAGACCTCACATCTTCTCCTTTCATTCTTCTTATAAGGTTCAAATTGTTAAACTACTGTCAAATTGTTAAACTATTACTAGATTACTATTATTCAACTTACCTCATCACACTTCACAATCTTTACGATGCCCTGCAGTATATGATTTGGCCTTTCAAATCTGTTTCTCAAAAAACCTTATTTTACAGTTTGCTTATGCTGTGTGAAAGCTACTCATCTCCACTTGCCTTCTCCTCATACTGAAGTAAAGGATATTATCAAAACAGGAAAAAACAAATGGATGATGAGTACTGAATCAGTGTTTTTTCAGTGCTTTGAAAACTGATGCAGTGCAAGCCCAGCAACTTTAGTTTTTTCAACTAAGTTAGCAAAAAACAGGAATTATTAGCATTTTGTGGCCATGTTTAACTAGTTTGAAACACAGCAATTAAAACAAAGTTCTGGAAAATCCAATATCAGTTTTGAAACTTTAACTCTAATTTATCTCTCCACAGATGCTGGTCACTGAAGGGAGTATGAACAGCTGGGAGCTAAATTAGAAATCAGAACCAAAAAGGTAACAACCTCTGGAATATACCTGAACTGTAATTGGCACAGTGTCAATAAGATAAAGCAGATACATGTGCGGCTCAAACATTGGTGGGGGAGAAATGGACTTGAATTCATGAGACAGTGGCATGAGTATAGGGGAAGAAACGACCTGTTCCAAAGGGAAGGTCTTAATCTGAAACATGCTGGGACCAGAGACTTTGCAAATCGCACAGCTAGGGCTGTAGACAGGGTTTAAACTAAATTTGGGGAGGGGGTGGGGGGGTGGGATTCCTTAGTTGCAAGTGAAATTAGAAAACATGAATTACAGGAGGAGCTAAGAGTGCAAACCTCAGGAGAGATTAATAAGATCTCCAACACAGACACAAAAAGGACAGAGTGTATGGAAAGAGTTAGCAATCAAACTTCAAGCGTGCTAAACAAACGAATGACAATAAGAGAGACAGTTAATACAGACTGAAGGTGTTATATCTGAATGCACACAGTATAAGGTAAATATGCTTGCGGCACAAATTGAAATTAACAGGTATTTTGTATTGGGCATCACTGGCTCAAGGGGATAAGGAATGGAAGCTGAATATTAAAGAATATACATCCTATTAAAAAGATAGGCAGGTGGGTAGAGGGGGTGGGGTTGTCTTGTTAGTAAGAAATGAAATTAAATCAATAGTAAGAAATGATGTAGGGTCAGATGGTAGAGAATCTGTGTGGGTAGAATGGAGGAGCTGCAAATGATATTAAAAAAATCATAGTTGAATTTATGTACAGGCTTCGAAACAGTAGTCAGGAGCTGGGGTGCAAGATATACAAGGAGATACAGAAGGTGTGTAGGAAAGAAAAAGTTACGGTGATCATGGGGGATTTCAATACACTGGTGGATTGGGAAACTGAGGATGGTCGTGGATTGCAAAAGGAATTTGTGGAATGTCTACAAGATGGCTTTTTGGAACAACTTGTGGTGGAGCCCACAAGGGAACAGGCAAGACTGGATTTAGTGTTGTGCAATGAGGCAGACTTGAAAAGGGAGCTTAAGGTGAAGGAACCCTTAGGAGGCAGTGACCATAATATGATTGAATTTACTCTGCAATTTGAGAGGGAGAAGACAGAATCTGAGGTAAGTGTATTAAAGCTGAATAAAGGCAATGACAGAGGCATGAAGGTGGAGCAGGGTTGAACTAACTGGGAGAGGAGCCTATCAGTAAAGACAGTGGAACAGCAATGGCAGGAGTTTCTGGAAGTAATTCAAGAGACACAGCTGAGATTCATCCTGACGAGAAATAAGCATAGTACAGGGATGATGAGGCAGGATGAGCCATGGCTGACTAGGAAAGTCAGAGATAGCATAAAAGCAAAAGAGAAAGCATTTAGTGTGGCAAAGGGTAGTGGTAAACCAGAGGTTTGGGAAACTTACAAAGACCAACAGAGGGCAACAAAATAATAAATAGAGAGAGAGAAGATTAAATGAGTGTAAGCTAGCCAGTAATGTAAAGAAAGACTGTAAGAATTTCTTTAGATATTTAAAGAGCAAAAGAAAGGCAAAAGTGGAAAATTACGCTGGAGAGATAGTACCGGAGAACAAGGAAACGGCTGAGGAACTGAATAATTACTTCGTATAAGTCTTCACAGTGGAAGACATGCATAATATCCCAAAAATTCAAGAGAGTGAGAGTGCTGAGCTGAGTATAGTGGCCCTCATCAAGGAGAAGGTGCTCGAAAAAACTGAATGGCATGAATGGATAAATCACCTAGATCAAATGGACTACACCCCAGAGTTCTATAGGAGAGAGCTGAAGAGATAGTTGAGGTGCTCGTGGTGATCTGTCAGGAATCACTAGAATTAGGGAGGGTCCCATAGCACTGGAAAATCACTAACGTGACACCCCTATTTAAAAAGGGAGGAGGGCAAAAGACGGAAAATTACAAATCAATTAGCCTAACCTCAGGCATGGGTAAGATCTTGGAATTCATTGTGAAGGATGAGATTTCTGAATATTTGGAAGTATATGGTAAAATAGGGCAAAGGCAGCATGGCGTCATCGGGGGGGGGGGGCACACCTGCCAAATCTGCTAGAATTCTTTCAGGAAGTAACGAGCAGGTTAGACCAGAGAAAGGAATACCAAGCTTGGCTGTCTGGTAGAAAGCAGAGAGTGGGGATGAAATAAGTCTTTCTGAGGATGGCAGCCAGTGACAAGTAGTGCTCCACAAGGCTCAGCGCTGGGACCACAACTTTTCACTTTATACCCTAACGATCTAAATGAAGGAACTGAGGGCATTCTGGCTAAGTTTGCAGACAAAAGCAAGATAGGTAAAGGGACAGGTAGCAATGAGGAGGCGGGAGAGGGGGCTGCAGAAGGATTTGGACAGGTTAGGAGAGCAGGCAAAGAAGTGGCAGATGGCATACAAAGTGGCAAAGTGAGAGGTCAGGCTCTTTGGTAGGAAGAATAGAGGCATGGATTATTTTCTAAATGGAGAGAATATTCAGAAGTCTGAACTGCAAAGAGACTTGGGAGTTCTAGTCCAGGAGTCTCTCAAGGTAAACTTGCAGATTCAGTCAGTCAGTAGTTAGGAAGATAAATGCAATGATGGTATTTATTTTAAGAGGACTTGAATATAATGCTCGATAAGGCTCTAGTCAGACCACATTTGGGATACTGTGCACAGTCTTGGGTCCCATATCTCAGGAAGGATGTACTGGTCCTGACGCGTGTTCAGAGGAGGTTCACGAGAATGGTCTCAGGGATTAAAAGCTTAATGTATGAAGAACATTTGAAGACTCAGTTTAAACTCGATGGAGTTGAGAAGGAGGAGGGAGATCTAATTGAAATATACTGAACACTGAATGGCCTGAACAGAGTATATGTTGAGAAGATGTTTCCATTGGCAGGAAAGACTAGGACCCGAGGGTACAATCTTAGAGTAAAGGGAAGACCTTTTAGAACAGAGATAAGGAGAAACTTCTTCAGCCAGAGAGTGGTGAATCTACGAATTCATTGCCACAGAAAGCTGTGGAGGCCAGCTCACTGAGTATATTTAAGACTGAGACAGATAATTCTTGATCAAGGGATCAAGGGTTACAGGGAGAAAGCTGGAGACTTGGAGTTGAGAAACTTAGTCACAACTGAATGGCGGAGCAGACTCGATGGGCTGAATGGCCTCATTTCTGCTCCTATGTCTTATGCTGTTTTTATCTGAGTCTTCCAGTATTTGGCTTCTGTTTCAAATACAGAAGTCTTATTTTCCTGGGAATATGTACTTTCTCGTGTTACAGGTTAAGATTCAAGCGGAAACCACTGACCTGATTGTCGCCAGATGTCGAGAAGCTGGTGCACAGCAAGGAGACAGTAATTATCAGAGAATTGCAGTTCTGTTTTCAAACACGATGTTCCTAATAAACATAATCAGAACAAGGTTTTAAAAAGTACTTCAAAAAATACTGCACAACATACTGACTTAAGAGTAGGCCAGAGGCAGGTTTGCTGCAGCTATATTCGTGCATGTATACATTTGAAATGAAAATGAGTGTTGTTTCATCTTGAATTAATACAAAAAAAACCTGTTAAATACAGAGAAAGGAATACTGGCTCAGATTAAGTTGTGAAAACACGAGAGAGATACTGACCGTTATTCAGGTGTAAATTCATGAAAGAAGCTTCAGGTGAGAGGATGCACTGTCAAATTCAAATATAACATCTTTCCTGTCTGAGCTGAGTTGTCCTTCGCTCATGATGAAATACTATCTTGCTATCTCGTTCAACACAGAAATGACTTGAATGATGCTGAAGTTCTGCTTTGTGGAGCAGAAATAATCACAGAATCTTGCAGCAAGAAAGGCCATTCTGCCCATTGTATCTGATATTTGAAAGAGCTTCCCAAATTAACCCCATGATGCAGCCTTTTGCTCATTATTCTATAAATTAGCTCTCAACAATCCATGTCCATGATATGAATTAAACTTAACAGTGGTAGTTGAATCTTGTTCATTTCAGTTTAAGTACCTTTTTCATGATGTGTTGTGTTGTGTTAAGAGATAATTATTGAGAATTAACCTTTTGGACACTAAAAGGAAACATAATAATAAGTACATCAATTCTTTGGAATTTAACTGATCATGAAAACATGAAACATTTTTCACTTTATTTTTGTTTTGACTACAAACACAATTTTTTCTATTTCACTTCTGTAGCTGATTTGACAATGAATTCACCTACGGTAATTTATGCTTCCTTCTGAGCCCTTCTGTTAATACTTCAATCAGATTGGTCTATTTATGCAAGTTCCAAGTGCCTGGTTTTCCGAAGTAAAACCATTAGCTTGGACATTCCACAACTTGCCATGTGAAAAAATTACAGCCCAAAATGTGCAAGGGCTAATCTAACAATAGCAGGCATTTAGCAACGCCAGCTACAACAAAATGTGGCCCAATGTTAGTGTTTCAAAAAGGTGTGCAGCATAAAGCTATCCTCAATGCACACTAAGAATTATTCACCAGTTCTAGCAAATGTTCAATCAGTAACAGAAAGGCACAATTGAACCACACGGACTAGAAAGATTCCAATTTTGATTCCTAGGCCATGCTCAGTTAACTGGTGGTAGAGGCATTATAATTGTAGCCAGTTCACCAGGACCCAGAGAGAAAAGTATGCTGAATTTCCATTTGAACACTTACAATCAATATCTGTTAGAGAGTGATGTATGAACATGAGATAATGGCAGGATAGGGATATCATTTTCAAATCAAATAGTCAAACATGCCAAATCTAAATTCAACAAGAGAGTCGTCGCTTGCAAACATTTCGTGGGCTCATGATGTGTACGCAACTATATTCAGTGCAGTGTAGATCTTCAGGTTAAAAAATATACTCGAAATATAAAATGCAGGTTCTTTCTCAGACAACTGACAAAAGTTGTAAGTTAACACAGCAAGTCTAATAGTTGGGAGTGAAATTTTGGGACTGAGATACGAATCATTATTTTGAAATTTCTTTCAGGCTGACTGAGATCACAGTTAAAACTGTTTTCCAATTCGAAAATGCTTCAGTTATTCTCAAA
Organism: Chiloscyllium plagiosum; assembly: GCF_004010195.1. NCBI lineage: Eukaryota > Metazoa > Chordata > Chondrichthyes > Orectolobiformes > Hemiscylliidae > Chiloscyllium > Chiloscyllium plagiosum. Next base: position 14,305,714 of record NC_057734.1, read on the forward strand.
GATTGCTTATATTGTTTAAAATAAAAGATCTATTTCACGTTCATCGTGCATTTAATTTCTTGCTCTATCAATGACAATAAGTATAAATATATGCAGATTTGATAAGATTAGTTTGAGTTTTAAAAATGGATTTCATTGATTTCATTATTGTATCAGGAGATGCAATAGGGAGCAACCAATGACCATTATCAATTATGTGGAGGAGAGGCAAGTAAGAGATCAAGTTGTTATCACAACAATATACTTGAAAACAGGATACTGAAACAACCCTAAAACTTTGCAATTAATTTTATTCATATACGAGAGCAAGAGGAGTAGTAAATGGTAGCCTAGCTTCTCACTGAGTGACTGGCTAGCCTGGTTTCCTGGCAGTACTTGAATGATGAGACACACAAAAAGCAAGACTCTGCCGATTTGGTACTGGATTATTCTGTAAGTGAATGATTGAATGGACAGAGGTCTTTTTTCAGACAAGAGCATAAGACAAAAATACTCCAGGCTGATAATTTATACTGTTTTAGTTGGTTAAATATGAGCATTATCAATGATAGGCCTCTAAATCTAGGTCTTTGATTACACATCAGGAGGAGACAATTAACTTGTTAAAAAATTGCTGTCTACAATCGATAAAAGGGAGAGCAAACACCTCAAAATCTTTCAAGAGAAAATATTAGGTTGCAGCATGTGCTGGTGGGACAAAAAGTGAAATTAACTTACCGAACTTTAAGGCATGTTTGTATCTCTGCATCAGCTCTTGAATAAGTCTGAGCTTCTGTGTCTGGTCCATGGTCTCATGAAGGCCTAATAATCGAGCAAATTGAACAACAAACATGTGTCTTTGCATGGCTTTGACATCACCTGGCAATGCAAGATCACTCTCTGTTGATATTGAAAGAGGTACTACCTCCATCAATTTGTTGATAAACTGCAAAGAAAGCAAGAACAGCAATTTTCACACTTAAAATATACAATCAATAAACATACCAAATCTATAATCTGTCACAAATACCATCTTCTTTGTGATTTTCCAGATAACTTTGATCCAACCTCGAGATAGCTCACTTCCATGTCCTTCCCAAGAGCCGCAAAGAGCAATGGCTTCGGAGATTCATCATTTCAGTCTGCTCTTTTCCATGTAATAGATTTCTTCCTATCACAGCCCTATTTTTAATCTCTTGTCCAATCTCTTCTAACCGACATCCACAATTCTTCTTGTTTCCTCTGCTAGGCTTTCACCCACTCATCACTATGGACAACCAATCTCAATATCTGCATCTCCTACAGCCCAATAGCTCCATTCTTCCTCGAGTAAAAATGCAACCAGACCCAGTTACTACCACTGGTCTGCTGGCTAAACCTGTTCTCCTTCTGAACAGTTTGTCCTTTGACTCCAGTCACATCCCTGATATAAAGTGTGCTGCCATTTGGGGCTCAGCCATGCATGTGGCGTATTATATAGATTTGTTGTATAGAATCCCTACAGTATGAAAACAGGCCTTTTGGCCCAACAAGTCCACACCAACCCCCCCCCAACAGTAACTCACCCAGCCCCATTCCCCTACATTTACCCCAGACTAATACACCTAACCTACACATCCCTGAGCACTATGGGCAATTTAGCAGAGCGAATTCACCTAACCTGCACACCTTTGGTTTGTGGGAGCAAACCAGAGCACCCAGAGGAAACCCACGCAGACACAGGGAGATTGTGCAAACTCCACACACACAGTCGCCCGATGCAGGAATTGAACCCAGGTCTGGGCAATTTAGCAGAGCGAATTCACCTAACCTGCACATCTTTGGTTTGTGGGAGCAAACCAGAGCACCCAGAGGAAACCCACGCAGACACGGGGAGATTGTGCAAACTCCACACACACAGTCGCCCGATGCAGGAATTGAACCCAGGTCCCTGGTGCTGTGAGGCAAATGCTAACCACTGAGCCGCTGTGCGGCTTATTAGAAGAGATTGAATAGACTGGCACTATACTAATTGGAATTCAGAAGAATTTGGGGGGTGGGTGAGATCTTAGAGAAACATATACAATTATGAAGGGAATAGATAAGAGAGAAGCATAGAGGTTGTTTCCACTGGCTGATGAATCTAGAACTAGGGGATACAGCCTCAAAATAAGGGGGAACAGATTTAGGACTAAGTTCGGGGGAACTTGTTCACCTAAAGGGTTGTGAATCTGTGGAATTCCCTGCCCATTGAAGCAGTTAAGGCTATCTTGTTGATTGTTTTTAAGGAAAAGATAGATAATCTCTTTACTGTTCAAAAGTGTAAGGAATATGGTAAGCAGGCAGGTAAGTGGAGCCGAGTCCATGAAAAGATCAGCCATGAACAGGCTTGACAGGCCAGACGGCTTACTCCTGCTCCATTTCTTATGTCTCTTTTGGAAGATTCTATATTCTCGTCTTATATGGGACTTCTCTCTCAACCTGGATTGCATTGGTGCCGCTTGAACAGGGAAATGCCAACAACTCTCCTTCCAAATTTCCTCTTTTCCCATGCCTTCACATCTGGCTTTTCCCATCTTCTACTTCTGACTCCATTCTAGCTACAGACAATCAACCAACACTAAGCCCAACAACTACCTTGAATACACTTTTTTCCACCCTGCTTCTTGTAGAAATTCTACTCCATTTCCCATTAGCCGTCAAATCTATTTTAACAATGTCATCTTCCACACCAGTGCTTCAGACATTTCCTTCCTTCTTTGGTCAATCAAGAATTTTCTGCCACGAAACAGAAGATCCACCACTGTGTTCATTACACTTCATACCCTTGGCTCTAAACCGTGCCCATCATTCTCAGAATAGTGATAGGCTTCCCCTTGTCACCAACATTTGTCCAACCATGGATCGGATCATACTCGAACCTTTTTACCATCCCTAAAAATGGTAGCATCGCCAAATAAGCATCCCTTCCTGCACTGAAAGAACTACTCATTCTCCAAGCCCCTGGTGTACTCCTGAATCACTCTGATTCTCTTTTCTGTGCAGCATACCATACAAGCATAGAAAGTGCAGCAACAGCTCTTTTATCTTCTGTTCTGTACCCAAAACACCCTTTCCAGGCAAAACAGTAATATATATGCACTTCTTCTAATTTGGTATATGGTACTTATTATTTATAATGTAGTCATCTCTATGTTGGAAAGCCCAAATACAGATCAGGTCATGGTAGAACACTGTGTTCAGTTTTCAAGTGTGCTCCTAAGCTTCCTGTTGCTTCTCATTTTAAGTCTCAATCTTGTTGCTACCCTTAACTTTTCTGTCCTCAACCCCCTACATTATTCCAATGATAATCAAGATAAGCTTGAGAAATAGCACCTCAACAATGATCAGGCACCACCACGTTTCAGACTCGGTGAATTCAACAAATTCAGATCATAACTTCGGATTCTTTTCTTTTTGAATGGCAGCTGTTACAGATGACTTGTTGTTTCCTCACCTGTCCTCATAATATCTCCATTTGACTTGCGCTATTTTCCTTTTTGTTATTTAATTCTTTTTCCAGCCTATCACAGACCTTTCCTTTGCTTCCTTTCCTCTACACTCCACTTCCCCTGTTGCCTGACTTGGTTAAAATCCTGTTCAGTCTCTCAATTTTTCTCCACTTCCAACAAAAGGACATTGATTTGAAATGTTAACTGTCTCTCTCCACAGATGATGAATACTTGACTCGAATGGTTTCAGTATTTTGTTTTTTCAGATTTCCAGCATGTTGCAAACTAAAGCTGATTATCAATCACACCAAGTGGCAGATATTCAAATTTCCACGATCCATGATGACATAGGTCACTTTCTAACAGGATGGGAAAAAACAAAGGGCCTGATATTAATCTAGCAAGAACAAAGTGGAGAGGAATGTATTATGTCATGGATCTTTGTTCCCAGTCATCAAAAAGGTGCAAGCATCAGTGCTGCCTGCTAATTTATTTTTCCAAAAGGTTAGGTCGAGGGAAGGTAAAGCAATGTTTTAACACCTAGATCTTGCAAAATGCTGAAACAAATGTGAGGAAGCTGAAATAACTGCAGAAAATGAGAAGAGCAAAGAGAAATAAATTTTAAAAATGCACTCCAAGTGACAACAGGTGAACAGTTTGTATAGTCAGAACAGTGAGCTAGTGGTATTGTGACCAAGTAGTCTAGAGTGAAGGATTTAATCTCCAGTGTCTATTGAGTCATTGATTCAAATGTCACCATGACCAAAACTGACAGAAGAGTGAGCTAAATAGAAAAAGGTGGAGAAGTCTCAGCTATGCTTTATAGATGTCAGGGTCGGCCTACTGGTGAATGACAAAGAATGTAAGACAAATGTTGGCTTACTTAGGAGGAACATTCATGTTTGAAAGGGGAAAGCAAAAGAGATTGAAGATTCCAGTGAAGGGAAGAAGAGACACAAGAAGTAAGAGAGGATAGAAACGCACCGATGGCCTTGGCCCAAAGTGACAGCCAAAGTCTATCTTCAAAACAACACAAAAACTCTTGACAAGAAAAGAATTGCATGAGACAACACAGGGAAATTTCATAAAGACAGGGAAGTCAATACGAAATAGCAAACTAAAGATTCATATCCGAGCAAGAATGCTCAAGTCTGACAACAATCGTCTGATATCGGAAACTAATCAATTCAATGCGCAAACAGATTTTTTTCTTTGATGGACAAAACATTTTAAATGGGCTGACTTAAAAAAGTAACTTGTATATGAAATGAACAAAAACCCAACTTCAAACAAACCATAAGATTGACTAGGCTTGAGTGATATTTAAACTTTTGATGTAGTTTATTGGCTATTTGCCAACACTGACTTTGAAATGAGTGATGTTCTTTTAATAGAGGAAACAATTACATACTGGAATGATGCTAAATAATGCCAGGTTGGTGGGAAATTTCACCAAAAAAGATAACCTACTGCAATAGCCAAGAGGTCAAATACCCCAAATCCATAGGCAAATCACTTTGATATGAGAATCTTGCATGATATGCTTAGCTCAGCAACTCAGTATTTCACTACAGCAAAATAACTGTTTTGTTCGGTCTCCTCTATGGTTTAAATGAATAAAATACCAAAAGGAACATTCTTCATTCAAGCCCTCGTGGCAACACTGCCTTGGTAGCGTGTCAATGTATCACTGTATTACACCAAAGGAAGGAACTTTTGCTCACTTATTGCACAATTTAAATTTTCAATTAAGAATACGAAAAGGTAACGGCTATTGCCCCTACTCCACGATTATGATAGTTAACACAGTTTCAGAACTTTGTCAACCATAATTCGCTTTCTCTTTTCATGTCCTTTATTTCTCAATATGAAAGAAATTTTATTTTAAATTTCCCCAATTGATCATGTATCCTTGGCCTTCTGGAGCAGAGCCTTTTTTAAAAAAAGACTTTTGGGTTTAGAAACTTTTCCAAATTCCCTTTGTTCTGATTTTATGGTTGCGTATTTTTTGGCAGTCCCTAACTTGACAAAACAACAGGCAACAAGCAATACGTATAATGACTAAATGCTGAGGCCACTGGGTGAACTTACCCACTCACCTCACTGCAGCACAGCCTGAGCGAATGAAGACTCTGTCAGTCTCCCGGTCTCACCTGTGTATGCCTGTCCAGCGATAGAAGATCGACAAAGATTTTCAGGTCAGAATAACAGCAAGGCCTGTCCCCAAACCTCTCAAAGTACTGGAACATCAGGTCCTCCGGAATTCCTAGCAGTAATAAAGAGAAAAGCATAGTGGGTAAATGTAGGAGTGAATCCCAAACTGATGATGCTTAATACTATAAATTAGTGCAGTCTTTCAGTATGCATAACTTTAAAGCTGACAGTAGAGAATCATGGCTCATTTGCCTTGGTCTAAAAGCTGCAGGTCCATATCCTACCCCAGGATTTGAGTATATAATCAAGACTGAAAGACTCAATGCACAACCACGGGGCCATTCCATTGTTGGAAATGCTAATGATGCAACAAACCAAGGCCCACTTGGCTTGTTCAGGGGGACATTTTCAAAGAAGAACTGGCAACAGGCTGCAAACTGAAAATCCCAAATTGGAAGGTAAACACTTCATCGACGGAATTGCAACAGAGTATTTGCTTCTAAAGGAATTACTGTTCAAATGTTCAATATGGAGGAAATCTTATGAAGAGAGCTACACAATGCCTTGATTATATGGCTGTTGTACCTCAGGCAAAAATGGAAAAAAATGTTTTTATTAATTAATTACATAAGAAATAGGAGCAGGGGTAGATTATTTGGCCCGTTAAGCCTGCCCTTTCAAACAACATGGCTGATCTGCCCAAGCTTCTTCTTTCATACCAGGTCATCATAGTCCTCAACTCCCTGATATTTCAACAATCTACCTATTGTTTAAATACTTCCAGTATTTAGTTTTTTGACTTACCAAAGGATGATATTTAGATATACTAAACTGCCACTCCACTGTAGTCAGCTAACTCAGCACTGATTTGGAATCCGGCCTCTGATCTGAAGGGCCAATGGTCCACTGAATAAACTTGCCGACCCTATGATATGCCAAATTAAGAAGCTGGAAAGAGTTCCACATTCAAATGTTGGAGGACCTCCCTCAAAATTTTCAGCAACTTTCCATCAGCATTATTACCACCGTGTTTGTACATTCAAGCTTTATTCCAGGCATGAATATAGTGGTAAGAAAATATTACATTGTCAAATATGTCATCTTTTGAAATATTAAACTGAGCAGTAGATAGGTGAAATTGCTGTACCTTACTTTGCAGCAATTTATCTCACTGTTACTTAGAGGACTTTCTTGAATGCAAATTGCCTGCTACGTTGACCAACATTGCAACAGTAATTGGAATACAAACTGACAAACATTTTGGGATGTCCTGAGGTCGTGTAAGGCACTATATGAATATGATTCCCTTCTTTTTCTCTGAAAACTTCATCCATCCTGCAGTACAAGATTCCATAGCAATAAGTTTCTTGTACAAAAAACACCTTTATAATAATTAACATGGATACTGAATATCAGCAAGCTGTTTGATCATTTAGGCCATCACAACTAAACTCAAACCGGTCCTCACAGGATGTTCCTATGTACACTTTCTAATGAAAATCAACAGAAGCAGGAACATTCACATTGGTTAAAATTTCTCTCATTTATGGTCACTGCACTCCATGATCCAACACTGTGTATAAAGCCATTTCTCTGAACATCTCTCCACACTCCCCAAGATACATTCAAGTTAATATGTAGATAATCTGATGAACTTGCATTCAGTAAACAATCAATCACGCACCAAGTTTATGCTCGTCATTTGTACCCCTCTCTCTTAGCCGCCTTATTAATTCAAGTTTAGCCAGGTATGGTCCCCTCAGGCGACGGGAGCCCTTTGGTTCTTCATTCAAAACTCGTTCCTCCACAAAGGACATGGCTTCCTGAACAAGGCAAGTGACTTGGCCCTCTGGACAGCTACACGAAGCAAAAACATTGTTATGCACTGCACAATAAAAATTAACTGGGGCTTGTTCTTGATGTGCCTGATTATAGCAAATCTTCAGCAGAAAGGGATTTCCAGACATTTAAGCAGCATTACACACTGCATGCAAATTTCTGAATTTACAATGGGCCATGGAGAAACTTTTGTTGTTGTGATGATAGAAAGAACACAATGTACAGGTTATCTGAATGCTGATTCAACTGAAACATTCAAAAGGTGGATTGGATTGAATGCTGAACAATGAGTATAATAACATACAGTTTGTTCTGCTATAACACGTGTTTCATCAACACAAATTGGCTTTATCACAATTGAAGAATTTAGACCGTTATTTGTAGAACACAAACTTTCTATACCTGCATTGGCTATAACACATTGCCAGCCCCATTAGTTTAAATGTAAATCATCCATTGCATATTTCCTTATAACGTGAGATCACACGAGAACAGAACTATCGCATTATATCAGAACTGACTGTATACTCAATTTAAGAAAGTTGAAAATGGCCAGCTCTGGATAGAACTATGAACTAGTAGATCTAGTTTCTGTTCTATTCTTGAGCAACATTTCAGTAGCTGTGACAGAAGCAACGGTGATCAACTGTGTCCCTCAATTAGAGGGTAACACATATCTGCCATGGTGTTGAGATGGGATGTTGAAAACGAGAAAAGGGAAGTGCAAGAGGCAAATGCAATTTATCAATTAAGAAAAAAAATTACATGTATTTTCAAAAATATTCAGCATGTCAACCAGTTGCTTTCCAGGCACAAGTAACCTGAAGCACAATAGTATTTTTACAAATAAACCAATGCAATATCTCATGTTCCAAGGGTAGTATGCCTTATATAACGTCCCTATGTTCTTTGAATGTAATATTATACCCATTGTTTGTAGGATTACAACTGAAATATTATTTTATACAACCTTGGAATGTAAAGGAAATTTGTTCTATTTCAAAAAATACACCCTCTCATTGTCATGCAATAAGGATTATTCAAATACATGGCAGAACTTAAACACTTAAACTTTTTGATGTATGGAAGCAAATGTGTGTTCTGACAGAATTCTCACACAACTTACTGCTCATCTTTTGCAGGTGGAGTCCAAGCCTCATCAATCAGATGGAAGAGGGAATCAAAATAAGATATGTAAAATTGCCAGTCATCTGGGCTGGAAAAGAACAGCAGCAGCGTTTACTGCACATCTACAAACTCTTTATATGATCATATGCTGAACTTAAAAGTTAAGATTAATTTATTTTGCTGAAGATAGCACTCCCTTTGGCTGGCAGTTGTTCCCCAAATCCAAAAAAAAGCTAGCAGGAGAAGTCTATTCTAATTTTAAAAAAAAGGTTGCTGGTCTTTACTGGATTTCCTTTCTGTTGGGTTAGGATTTGTTATTTAATTGATACATTTAAGTCAATTATGTGCAAAAACTAATGTCTATGTGGCACTCTTAAGGTTTCAGACAACTAACAGACCCAAGACACATAATCTGTAAATACTTGTACACCAGTGTTAAATACAAATAATCATAAAATATTCTGTGCTCCAGAACTGAGACTGTCAATACACAACCTACATTCAAATTTTCAAAGTTCCTTATCAAACAGCAATTAAAATCCAAATTACTCAAGACTATTACTTAACAGTTGTTGTAATTTACCTCAAATTAAAATTTACCACTAATGCATTGCTCATTTCATGGGTGACGTGTTTTGTTATAAAACTGAGCATCAGCTGACTATATATAAAATACAAAAATTAGAAACTGGAAATGAAAACACAAAAATTGTTAAAATACACAATTGATCAGGCACCTGAAGGAGGAAAAACATTTTATCTCTTTCTTTCAGATCTTGACTAACTTGCTGTACATTTCCAATATATTCTGCTTTTAATACATTTGACATTGTCTTGTTAAATATTTTCATGTTCAAACTACTCCATCTGTGCATTTGGCCTCAGTTGAAACTACATTCTTTCACACTTATAATGAATTAGACAGCAGCCAGCAGGAAATAACATTTCTTTTTTGTTAAGTTGTAATTGATGGATTCCCTTTCTGCTCATTTGAGATTTACTATTACTTTGTGAATATATATGAACTAATGAAGATCACGAGTAACATATGTACACCACTGAATTCTGTATTTCCCAGAAGTTATTACTGAACATACAACTGTCGCAAATTAAAAATCAATCTGAGCTCACATGTAGGTCAGATGAGGTGGAATAGAAGGGCACAAGAAAACCAATTGAGACTTAGCATAATCTGGTAAATATTGATTAATAGTATTGTTGGTTCCATTTCTCACTTCACATAGTAGAATTTGAAATCGTTGCTGTGGTTCTGTTCGCCGAGCTGGAAGTTTTTGTTGCAAACGTTTCATCCCCTGGTTAGGCGACATCATCAGTGCTTGGGAGCCTCCTGCGAAGCACTTCTTTGATGTTTCCTCCGGTGTTTATAGTGGCCTGTCCCTGCAGCTTCCGGTTGTCAGTTTCAGCTGTCCGCTGTAGTGGTTGGTATATTGGGTCCAGGTCGATGTGTTTGTTGATGGAGTTTGTGGATGAATGCCATGCCTCTAGGTCTGAATCCGTTCTGCTTGGCTGTTTCCCTGGCTTGTGGGTTGTTGACTGGTGGTCTGTATCTGACACATTGTGGAAGGATTAGATTCTTTCGGCATTCGTGTAGGAACCGGAGTTGTTCGTATGTGGCGCTTAGTCGGTTAGCGCAGGATTAGCGCAACAAACACATCAACCTGGACCCAATATACCAACCACTACAGCAGACAGCTGAAACTGACAACCGGAAGCGGCAGGGACAGACCACTATAAACACCGGAGGAAACATCAAAGAAGCGCTTCGCAGGAGGCTCCCAGGCACTGATGATGTCGCCTAGCCAGGGGACGAAACGTTTGCAACAAAAACTTCCAGCTCGGCGAACAGAACCACAGCAACGAGCACCCGAGCTACAAATCTTCGCACAAACTTTGAAGAATTTGAAATCGTTACATTTAAATGTAGGTTTGCTCACTGAGTTGGAAGGTTCATTTTCAGACGTTTCATCACCATACAAGATAACATCTTCAGTGAGCCTCCAGACAAAGCATTGCTGATGATTCCTGCTTTCTGTTTGTATGTTTTGGTTACTTTGGGTTGGTGATGTCATTTCCTGCTCTTTTTCTCAGGGGTCGTAAATCGGGTCCAAGCCAATGTGTTTGCTGATAGAATTCCGGTTGGAATGTCATGCTTCTAGGAATTCTCACGTGTGTCTCTGTTTGGCTTGTCCTAGGATGGATGGGTTGTCCCAGTGGAAGTGATGTCCTTCCTCATCTGTGTGTAAGGATACTAGTGAGAGAGGGTCATGTCGTTTTGTGGCTAGTTGCTGTTCATGTATCCTGGTGGCTAGTTTTCTGCCTGTTTGTAACAGTCCTTGCACAGTATTTTGTTAATGACATTAGTTTTGCTTGTTGTCTGTATATGGCCTTTCAAGTTCATTAGCTGCTGTTTTAGTGTGTTGGTGGGCTACCATGATGCCAAGGGATCTGAGTAGTCTGGCAGTCATTTCTGAGATATCTTTGATATAGGGGAGAATGGCGAGGGTTTTTGGACATGTTTTGTCTGCCTGTTTGGGTGTGTTGCTGAGAAATCTGCGGACTGTGTTCATTGGGTGCCTATTCTTTTTGAATATACTGTATAAGTGATTTTCCTCTGCTCTGCGTAGTTCCTCTGTGCTGTAATGTGTGGTGGCTCATTGGAATAATCTTCTAATGCAGCTTCATTTGTGGATGTTGAGGTGATTGCTTCTGTAGTTTAATATTTGGTCCGTATGTGTTGTTTTCCTGTAGACACTGGTTTGAAGATCCCCATTGGCTGTTCGCTCTACTGTGACATCCAGGAATGGCAGTTTGTTGAATTTTATGCCAGTAAGGGTATTATTGACGGTCTTGAAGGTTCTTTTAATTTGTTTCGTTTAGTGATGACAAAGGTGTCACCCACGTAGTGGACCCAAATTTTGGGTTGGATGGTTGGCAGAGCTATTTGTTCAAATCTCTGCATTACTGTCTCTGCTAAGGAACCTGATATCGGAGATCCCGTGGGTGTTCCTTTGGTTTGTCTGTAGGTTTGTTGTTGAAGGTGAAGTGGGAGGTAAGGCATAGGTCCACTAGCTTGACAATACTGTCCTTGCTGATGAAGTTGGTAGCGTTTGGTATATGTGTCTTTGGGTCTTCTATTAATGTAATCAGTGTTTAATTGGGCAGGTTAATGTTGGTTGATGTGAACAGGGCTGTTATATCAAAGGAGACCATTATTTCATCCTCTTCTACCTTTGTGTCTTTGATGGTCTTCAGGAATTTTTGGGTGGAGTAGATGAAGTTGCGTGAGTCTTCTACTAAGTGTTTTAGTCTTTGGTGTAGCTCCTTGGCCAATCTGTAAGTTGGTGTTCCAGGTAGCGAGACTATGGGCCTGAGGGGAGCTCCTGGTTTGTGAATTTTGGGTAATCCGTAGAAGTGTGGTGTGTTGGATCTGTTTGGTTTCATTTCAAGACCATCAATAATACCCTTACTGGCATAAAATTCACTAAAGAGGAGAAAAACAACAACAAACTGCCATTCCTAGACGTGTGTCCAACACTGATCGTGGTCTTTTGTTTACAGTGATTAAAAGTGCTGCCGAGAACAGTCCTGGACTGATGGGAGCGCAGGCACCGTCTCCAAATGACTGATGTCTCACCCCCTCTCTCTCTCTCACCACACTTTCAGTGGAGTCCTAACCTAAACCCCCCTTTACCAGATGATCACTCTAACATTGTCTTATACAGGGCAGAGGTGGAACCTGTCAAAAAGTTACAGTAAACAGTTGTGTGTGTACGCGCACATGCGTGCTATTTGGAGAATCATCTCCCAAAAGGCGGCAGCAGCGGTTTTGTTGTTGGTGCCCAGTCCAGCTGCCCTGGAGAGGGGGAGGGGGGCAGTGTTGAACGGGGTTTGGGGGTGGGCTTGGACAAGGTTTGGGGAGCAGGTGGAGGGGCCAGTACTGGTGGGCAGGGCAGCATGGGGGCTCACGTGCGCTATACTGCTGCGCGTCTCCTGAACGGGGAGCAGACTTATTGGAAAACTCCAAGTCCCAGAGGAAAGGCATTGAATCGATTAACTGAATAATCAATTATCCAAACGAAACAGTGCCCGCCCATCACGTTTGGATAATCGAGGTTCCCCTCGATTGAACTACAGAACATTATTCCAACGAGCTACCACACACTGCAGCACAGAGGAACTACACAGAGCAGAGGAAAATCACCTATACAGTGTATTCAAAAAGAACCGGGACCCAATGAACACAGTCCGCAGATTTCTCAGCAACAAACACAAACAAGCAGACAAAACATGTCCAGAAACCCTAGTCACTCTCCCCTACATCAAAGACATCTCGGAAATGACTGCCAGACTACTCAGACCTCTTGGCATCATGGTAGCCCACAAACCCACCAACACACTAAAACAGCAGCTAATGAACTTGAAAGGCCCTATGCAGACAACAAGCAAAACTAATGTCATTTACAAAATACTGTGCAAGGACGGTAACGAACACTACATTGGACAAACAGGCAGAAAACTAGCCACCAGCATACATGAACATCAACGAGCCACAAAACGACATGACCCTCTCTCACTAGTATCCTTACACACAGATGAGGAAGGACAACACACCCAACTTCGACTGGGACAACACATCCATCCTAGCACAAGCCAAACAGAGACACGCATGAAAATTCCTAGAAGCATGGCATGCCTATCGGAAATCTACCAACAAACAGAGTTAGACCCCATCTACAACCCCCTGAGAAAAAGAACCGGAGATGATGTCACAAGATGAAGTGACATTACCACAAGAAGTGACATCAACCCAAAGAAACCCAAACACAAATAGAAAGCAGAAATTATCAGCAATGCTTCGTCCAGAGGCTCACTGAAGATGTTACCGAGCATGGTGATGAAACGTCTAAAAATGAACCTTCCAGTTCAGCAAGAAAATCTACATCCAGAACCTAAACCTGAGCTACAAATCTTCTCCAAAAAAAAGTTCCATAATGAGTAAGGTGTCCTACCCCAAATAAGGTTGAAGCCATCACGAGAGAATTTTCTGCTGCTAGATTAGTTGTAGCTAATCTCAACTGCAGTAGCTGTTGGGCAGCTACAATTGGCCACAGCTCTGCACAAGCATAAAAAGTGGCTAAGCCTCTACTCTGATTACCAAATAGCAATCCCTAGTAATAGTTGTGCGGATGCAAACTTGAGGGCACTGCAATGTTCATCACAGTTAGCCTGCCAGCATTCACTATATGGGTAAGACAAAAATACTACAACTACTGTGAAGTGCCAGTGGACAAATGACGTCCATGGAAGTAGTTGCCCTAAAGATATGAAGTTGAGGCAAATCAGATAGTACAGACAGGACCTGGAAAAGGAAACTCCATTTTCAGAGGCCAATCCAATGGTACGAAGAACTGCTAATGCTTCTGCTTTAAGTCCAATTTCCTTTAGGGTACATCTTTACAAAAACAACAGAATGGACCAACCTTCTAAGGAACAGCAAGGAAATCAGTTTAACAAACTGGAGATGATGATACATTTGCCCTTTGAGAGTACTGTTAAATTAATGAGGACTTCCTTACTTGTTCAGTAAAAGTTTCCTTGAAAGTGCATTACATTCAGGCCATTTTATCAGCTTCTTATACAGCACCATACATTTCATCTCTCGACTTTGTAACTCACTGGTCAGTTTCTCTGAGGAGTAAGACAGAGTTGCAATGTAAATAAACATTTTGTCCCTAAATCAAACAGTGTCAAGAGAAAACCTGTGAGTAATAAGAGTCCAATGAGATTGAATCTGGACATTCACATTTTAATTACTATTAAGCACGAGTTCTCAGAGTTGACCATAAAACAGCATTAAGTTGGTAATCTCACTCGGATATCATAAGATTGTTAATATACAAACTGGGAACTGTCACACTGCAGTAGTGGAGTTATCTGAGGGGTGATGGACTGGGTGGGATGCTCTTGGGAACATTGGTACAAATTTGATGGGCCAAGTGGCCTCTTCTGCACTGCAAAGGCTCAACAATAAATGTGAAGTCACAGTAGTCTTACCAAACTATAGGACATGGCAGTGGCTTAACTTGAGAGAAGTAACACTTAGGTGAGGGAAGTGGTTGAGATAGAGTCCTTCATGGTAACTAATGCAAGGATTAAAGCGACACTATTGATACCACTGCATCACCAAGCAGCTGCCCAGCCAACTGTGCTAAGTGATCCACATTATCCATGGTTGAAAAAGTTCCTTTATATATTTTTTCAGATTCAATGAATAGTCAGTTTTGCAGAAAGAACTGGAAGACTATCCATTCTTGTGGAAATTACATCCTTCAGAGATTGGAATGGGGAAGGAAATAGAAAAAACATTGTGCACAATTTTCTGCACAAAAATCTTGCAATAAATTAGTTTCCATGTCACCTCCTAGTTTTCCTTGGATAACTTCGAGAGCCTCCTGGTCTTTTCCAAGTCGTTCCAAAATCATTAAGTAGAGTTGCACCTATTATAAAAAACAAAAACAAAAAGGTCACACACTGATTTTAAAAATTTTACGAATTACTGCAGTCACCCGGTGAGATGAAAGTCAGTTTTAGGAGCTATCATCTTTCGAGCTTCTTCCCAAACTTGAATACAACCGCTAAGAGTCAAAAACATTAGCAATGAGTCGGATTTATTTCTCATTTATTTGGCCCTAATCTAATACACAGAGAACTGAATAAAAACTGCAGGGCCAATATGGGAGAAGAAAATCAAGTATGATCTTTTTCTAATGTCTCCTGATTGTTAACTACAAGAGAACTGTCCTCAGACTGGAAGCAAGTAATCCTCATGTCTTTTCAGCAATATAAGTACAAAGACTGGTTACAGGTTTGCTAAATTATGTCATATTAAGATAAAGAAAAATTGTTCAAAACTTAATAACGTGTTTTTAAAAATTGTTTTGGTGGTCATCATCGGTCAGAAAAAATGGGGCTAGGGAGAGAAATAAAATAATTTGAACCAGCCAGTATATTCATACACAAATCAGTATGCAGGAGCTCCCCCAGCTCACCAAAAAAAAAGAGACAAAACAATACATGGACAACAACACTTCTTGTCACAATGGTGTGATTCATGTCACATTTTTACTTTCTTACCTCAGCTTCAGCCTCAATCTTGTCTTCTTTTACCATTTTTTCCACCATTCTCTGTGCTAAGGGGAGGAACATTGTCTTCGATAATTTTTCATCTTGTGCTGAAATAGACTAGACATAAACATGATCAAAAAAGGTTAAGAGGCAGATATAGATTTTCAGTATGTTTAAAGCACACCCATCACACAATTAAAGTAGCCTCCACTAGCTGTCTCTGCCACCTAATATCATGAGACAGATACTGTCATTAGTCTTTATAATTACTAACCCTGGCCAGCAGCTGTGAGATTTAAGAAAAGTCACGGGCTCAGTTAATTAACTTTCACAATGTCCTTTACAGAACTGCTGTAGACATATATCGGGTTCAATTATTGTGAACAAGCACCTTATGTGGAGCTACATCTTTATCAAGACTGAGAAAACATTGCAATAAGCTTGATGCTCATCCATTTGGACAGGGTGAGGGGAACGTGAGAAAGGAGGAGCTCAATTCAGAAAGATTTGGTCCAAGAGATGGGTTCTCAAAGTTTTGGACATGAAGTTCACAAAAAGGAACTCCAGAGAGTAAGGCATAGATGAACAGTGCTGGTGCTGAAAAAGGGGAGAAATCACAGAAGTCATAGTCGGGGGCTTAAAAAGAATTGCAAGGCGGTCTAAGTCTATATAGTATATTGTAAACAACACAAAATTTAAATAAGAAATTGGAGTAGATGATGGAACCCAACAGCCCCGCTCCCCCTGTCATACAGCACAGAAACAGCCTCAGTCCATGCCAAATATAATCCCAAACTAAACTAGTCCCACCTGCCTGCTCCTGGCCCATAACCCCTCCAAGCCTTTCCTATTCATGTACCCATCCAAATTTCAGTATGATCATATTGGGCTTCTGTCTCAACACCATTTTTCTACTTGTTCCTGAAATCACCAATTCCTTCAGATACTAAAATTCTGTCTATTACAGTCTTAAACATATTCAACACTGGAGCACCCAAATCCCTCTGGGGTAAACAATTCTAAGGATTCATAACTCTTTGATTAAAGACGTGTTTCCTTACCTCAGTAAAATTTTTGTCCCTTTTTTTAACACTAGGTTCTTACGTTCTAGATTCCCAACCAGGTGAAACTACATCTCAATGACGACCCCGAAAAGGCCCAGCAAAATTCTACACATTTCAACAAGATCATTCTCATTCTCCTAAATTCCAGATAAAGTACTGGCCTAATTTACTCAACCACTCAACACCGCACAACTTTCTTATTCCAAGAATTAGTGAACCTTTGTTGCATTGCCTCCAAAGCAAATAAAGGATTTCTTAGATATGACCACAAGACAGAGTAGAGGCAGCTCATTCAGCTCATCAACTTAGAGTCATAGAGAAGTTAGTTCAAGGCTGAACTAATAATCCTCAACTCTACATTCTTGCCTTTTCCTCATAATAGAGTCATAGAGATGTACAGCACGGAAACAGACCCTTCGGTCCAACTCGTCCATGCCGACCAGATATCCCAACCCAATCTAGACCCACCTGCCAGCACCCAATTCATATCCCTCCAAACCCTTCCTATTCATATACCCTTTCAAATGCCTCTTAAATGTTACAATTGTACTAGCCTCCACCACTTCCTCTGGCAGCTCATTCCATATACGTACCACCCTCTGCATGAAAAGCTGCCCTTAGATCTCTTTTATATCTTTCCCCTCTCACCCTAAACTTATGCCCTCTAGTTCTGGACTCCCCATCCTAGGGAAAAGACTTTGTCTATTTATCCTATCCATGCCCCTCATGATTTTATAAACCTCTATGAAATCACCCCCAGCCTCTGACGCTCCAGGGAAAACAGCCTTAGCCTATTCAACCTCTTCCTATAGCTTGATTCCTCCAACTCTGGCAACATCCTTGTACATCTTTTCTGAACCCTTTCAAGTTTCGCAACATCTTTCCAATAGGAAGGAGACCAGAATTGCATGCAATATTCCAACAGTGGCCTAACCAATGTCCTGTACTGCCGCAACATGATCTCCCAACTCCTGCACTCAATACTCTGACTAATAGAGGAAAGCATACCTCTTTCACTATCCTATCTACCAGCGATTCCACTTTCAAAGAACTATGAACCTGCACTCCAAGATCTCTTTGTTCAGCAACACTCGCCAGGACCCTTATTAATTAGGAATTTGTCTACCTCAGCCTTGAAAATACTTAATGATCCAGCCTCAACAGCCCTCTATGGTAAAGAAACTGCTCCTCTTCTTGTTTCAAAGGGCAACCTCTCGTTAAGATTATGCTCTTTGGTCGTAGACTGTCACACAGGGGGAAATAACCTTTCTTCATCTACCCTGTCTATTCCCCTAACAATCTTGTATAGCAATAAGGTGGCCAAATCTGCACTCAGTACTCAGGTGTGGTCTCATCAAAGCATTGTACAAGTATAGTAAGATGTCCTTATTTTTATATTCCAAAAGCAATAGTTTGCTTGTATTTTCTGATCTAACATGTTTTAAGGCTGCCCTGTGGTAGGACCAGTCGAAACCCCTACAAAAATATATTCAGAAGATACTCTAGACCTTAACTTTTCTCAATTATTAAATCTCAAGGTTTGTTAAATAGATTATTTAACTTGCATGACACTGTAATCTATTGCTATAAATTCTGTGTCTTATGCTCCCTACACCATAACCACCTGGAGGAGGAGTGGTAGTCAGAAAGCTAGTGCTTCGAAATAAACCTGTTGGACGAGAACCTGGTGTTGTGTGATTTTTAAATTTGTCCACCCCAGTCCAATACGAGCTCCTCCACATCTTAATTTAAACAGCAATCCTGACGTTGGATGAGTACCGAGACACCTCGGTCTTGCTTAAATAATCGCAACAGTCTTAGACATTTCAGTGGAGCAGATGAGCGGTTTGTTTTTAACAAAGTGAATCTATATAGTAATGATACTATGTTTTAACTCAAACAAAATGCAACCATACAAGAGAAAGTTTAAGCAACCTTGCTGAAGCAGGATTCATTTAAAGGATACCAATTCAGATCCTCAGTACCTAATGTTACTTAATTTAGCAGTTTTGGAAATCCAGTTAACTTAATTGAACAAATTTTTACTCCAATCCCTCTGAAAGCACCTGAAATCTCCTTTCCTTGTACTGCACATTTTAAAAAATCCATTACCGGTCACCATGCAATTAGTATCTTAGTTTTAAGATGTATAAAGATGTATACTCACCTGCATGACCAGACTCATCACAGACCAGAAGTAATATGGATTCTTTGGAACAATCTTGTAAAGTGCCATCCCAGCCTAAAAGAAAATTCAGCAAAATACTTCAGCATATTTCAATAAACCTTAATGGGCACACTTCTCAGGTTGAACTAAATCTTGATTATTTCTTGATTGAACTAATTTCTTGATTATTTTTAAAGTCAAAATTATATCAACTTCACCTGTACATAAATCATTGCATTAGATAAAGAGTTACTTTAAGATCAGAACATTTCCTTACAAATTAGGGCTATTGTCAACAAGTGATTCTTGTGTGAAAATGCCTTAGACAACATTTGAATTTGGTCATCACGCAACATACAAAACGAAAGCATTAAGCTAGTGGTAAAGGGATTTATATGTTGAACAAATAAAAATGCCAAAGACGAATAAGTAATTCCATGATAAGTTATGTTTACAGATAGTGGTACACACGCATGAAAAACAATGATACAATCATCATATTATTGGACATAAATGAACTACAGCTTCTGAAGAAAGCAACTTACTACCCTCTTCCTCAAGGGCATCTAGGGTTAAGCAATGCGTGCTGGCCCAGTCAGTCACACCAACATTACATGAATGAATTTTAAAAAGCTCCATTTATCAGCAAATATTGTTTATCTGTAACCAACTGTGCTTTTGAGAGGGATGGGCACCCGCATGGGCCTCAGCTATGCCTGCCTCTTCGTAGGATATGTGGAACAGTCCACCTTCCGCAGCTACACTGGCACCACCCTCCACCTTTTCCTCCGCTACATCGATGACTGTATCGGCGCTGCCTCGTGCTCCCACGAGGAAGTTGAACAGTTCATCCACTTTACCAACACCTTCCACCCCGACCTCAAATT